>NW_005274752.1:0-394 GCF_000412655.1 Myotis brandtii | reverse complement strand
TATATAGTCTACATTATATGGTCTCTATTGCATTTGTACATCAAATTGGGCAAAATTTTACTTCATCATTTTGAGACTTTTTATTCATAAACATAGTATGTGTCTCCATTTATTTAGGTTTTATAAATTGTTTTCAATAAAAGTTATAACATTCTCCATGAATGTCTAACATGTATGTCTATAGATTTATTCCTAGACATGTTATTTTTAGAATATCATTATAAATGATATCACTTTTAATTAATTTTTCCAACTGTTAGTGATCTAGAGAAATGTAATTACAGTCAGGTACCACCTAACAATGAGGATACTTTCTGAGAAATGGGTCCTTAGGTGCTTTCATCCTTGTATAGACATAATAGAGTGCAGTTCCACAAAGCTAGATGGTACAATT
>NW_005274751.1:0-394 GCF_000412655.1 Myotis brandtii | reverse complement strand
AAATTATAGTCCTTAATACAGTAGTTCAACTGGTGTTTTATCTAGTGCACAGGTGTAGGAAGACAAAGGGAAGAAATTCCTCAGTGGGTAATAAAAGGTTACAATGATAGATAGTGTTAGCTGCATGAAAAGACCAAGGCCCCTGTGTAGTCAAATTAAAATGGGCAACATCCTGGAAAATCTAGGTAAGGCCTACAATTCCAGTATGTTGCTTCTGAAAGGCAAGTAGAGGAGTATCTAACATTAGGGAATGTCTCTGCCCAGATGTGGTTCTTAATAGATGAAGATCTATTACTCATAGTCATCAGCCTTCTGAGTCACTTAGAATCCATTTAATTGCAAGAAACATATAGCTGACTTAAACTGTAAGGAAAGCATTTCTATTGTTTAAGCC
>NW_005274750.1:0-394 GCF_000412655.1 Myotis brandtii | reverse complement strand
GCAGTCATGGGTAATATAGTCTATGGTATTACTTACACAGCCTTTTTGAAACACTATATTATTTCTTAAAGTGATATTTTGAAAATTATAACGATGGGGAACAGATTAGTGGTTATCAGGTGCTGAGTGGGATGGGGGAAGTGCCTGTGGTTATAAAGTATAGTAGTAAAGATCTTTGTGATGAAATTGATATATTGACAATGGTGGTGGTCATATAAATCAACATATGCAGTAAGAATGCATAGAACTACTCCCCCGCATACAAAGGAGAATATATCAAACTGGAGAATTCTGTATACAGTTGATAGATTCTATCAATGCCAATGTCTTGATTATGCTATCTCTCTATATAAAAGCATAATATGCAAACTGTCCCCTCGGGAGTTTGATAGCT
>NW_005274749.1:0-394 GCF_000412655.1 Myotis brandtii | reverse complement strand
ATTTGAGTTTGCTTATTTCATTGTCTTTGTTAGTACCATTTCATCCTGTTTATCATGTTGTTTCATTACTTTAGTAACCTTGTAATATGTCCTATTGAATTATTCTATTATTATTTTGGATAAACTGTTTTGTAAATACTGTATTGTTTATTGCTTCTGCTCAAAAGAAATGAAGGAGGTCATTTATAATTGCCCTTATTCTTTCAATCGAAGATTTCAAATATTTTAATCAATATCTGTGAAGGAAACCTCAATCTTCCAAACTGTGCATTTAACTTTGGCTCCTTTGATTAAGTTATTGCTTTTGCATTAAATTATATTTATTGTGTACAACAGTATCACCATACACTAGTGGCCATTAAATATTATTAGAATCTGCTGTTTTAAAATAAAT
>NW_005274748.1:0-394 GCF_000412655.1 Myotis brandtii | reverse complement strand
TCAGTCCACAGGCTGACACTCTATTCCCTGAGCCAAATTGGCTAGGGCTGATTTTAGATTTTTTGATTGAAGTATAACTGACATACAATATTATATTAGTTTCAGAAGAACAAGATAGTAATTCAACATTTATTTTCATTACAAAATGGTTATCACAATAAGTCTAGTTATCATTTGTCACCTTACAAAATTAATACAATATAATTTACTATATTCTTCATGCTGTACATTATCTCCCCATGATTTATTTAGTTTAAAACTAGAAGTTTGTATTTCTTAATCCTCTTCAGTTATTTCCCCTACCCAGCCCAATCTCTTTCCCTTCTGGTCATCACCAATCTGTTCTCTGTATCTGTGAGGCTAGGTTTTGTTTTGCTTGTTTGTTTGTTTGTTT
>NW_005274747.1:0-394 GCF_000412655.1 Myotis brandtii | reverse complement strand
GTGAACACATTCGTGTATTTTTATGACTTATTAGAATGGGGAGTGTTCAATTTTACTAGATACTGATACACAGATGAACCCAGACATGTTTTCTTTAAAAATGAACACATACAATTATCTGTAAACTAGCAACTGAGTATTGAGCCTATTTAGCAGATAGGAGAATCTAAAAACTTCCCAGGACAAAGAAAAGGAGAGAACAGTAAGGGGAACACATGAGTCCACAGCAACAGAAAGACTAAATCCCCACCCACCCCACCTGCCCCACTCGAATCCCTACCCAAAAAACTGAGCGCCTGCCCTTAGGAGTGTCTGGATCTCCGAAGCCCTTCAAACATGCAAGGATGGAACCTGGTCAGATCTTGACCAGGCTGAGCACCCCAGGAAACTCAGC
>NW_005274746.1:0-394 GCF_000412655.1 Myotis brandtii | reverse complement strand
CTATTGCGCTCCCAGCGCTGAGAACCTGCAGCGAGGTTACCTGTGCCCTAATGGGCTCAGCCTGGACCTTGGGTGCAGCAGCCCATCTCCGCCGCCATAGGCATGTGCAGTGGCCACCAAATAGGGTTGGGGGAGAGGGGTGCAGAGCCCAGGCCACCTCCCTATGGTGGATGCCAGAGGTGCGCCGACTCTGCAGGAGAGCAACTGGAGGCGGAGACGCACTGACCCGCGCTTCTTGCACCCGTGTGGGAACACACCCTTGGCCCCTCTGGTCCCCTGGCATCTGCAGGACTTGGCGGGGACACACTCCCTGTAGATCCAGTAACTGGAAGAGGTCCACGTCGCTGTCACTCACATAGTCGTACCAGGGCCTGGGGGAGGAGAAGGGCTCCTC
>NW_005274745.1:0-394 GCF_000412655.1 Myotis brandtii | reverse complement strand
GGCCAGGCTCTAAATAGGTTTTAAAGCTCTAAACGGAGTCTTCACATGTTCACAATTGATTCTGTCACCATATAACTGCCTAATCACACTGAGTTGAATTAGATCTGTGCTTTGGAATGAATTACAGACTGTGAAGTGAATGCTCGCCAGCCATGGACAGGGTGTCACTCATTAGAGCACGTAGGTTATGTTTGGAAGCTGGGCATCCTGCCTATCTGTTAAACATTAGGTGGATGTCACACACAAATGCAATTTTCTCATTTACATTTTTAGAGATGTGATCAATGGAATAAATCACTTAAAACTAAGGTGTGTAGAAATTGCATGTACAGCAGCTTTACATTAAAAATACTTTTTTTGCCCAGCTGGTGTGGCTCAGTGTTTGAGCACTGAC
>NW_005274744.1:0-394 GCF_000412655.1 Myotis brandtii | reverse complement strand
GAAAGTAGTAAGTCTTATGATGACGTTAAAATATAAAGCTGGAGCCAACAACGTCTTGGTCCTCTTTAAAGGAACCAGAACTGTCCTTCAGAATTGCTGAAGTCACTCAGTTACCAACCTTATTGCTCACTCTCTAGTGCAAGGCCCTGTTCTAGGTCAACTGGAGGGCACAGAAAGAGACCATCAAAGAATTCCAGAAGTCTCGGCTATTTCTTTTCTATTTATGTAACGTGTATTCAATTTCTCAAAAGGGCAAAGAAACTTGCAATGAAATGCTCAGGGTAGTAAATATCAACACAAAATAAAAAAACAGACAAAAATATATGGTGGGAAAAAAGGAGAGGACACTGCACTAGGAGTCTCAGGTGAGCTGGCTATGGTGTGAGAGAAATCA
>NW_005274743.1:0-394 GCF_000412655.1 Myotis brandtii | reverse complement strand
AAAAAAGACACACACAGAATATGGTACAAGTTATCCAATGTTCTCATTTTCCTATTTGGTCATATTTATCCTATATAATGTTTCTTGCTTTAAGTCATTTTGGATAATGACCACAATAAAGTTAATGAAGACAAAATGCATATATGCAAATTAACCACAAATAAATGTTAGGATTGACTAAACTATCTTTCTGTAACAGATTATAACTAATCTCTATGTAAAATAGGTAATTTATTATGCCTATATAAAGTAGATAATTTAAAGTTTCACATTTGTATCATTTGGCATGCACTTTTGGCAGTATATTTTTACACCCATAAAAGACTGAAACACTTTCAAATAGAAGTGAAAAATCACCAGAATATGTGTAATTTCTTTCATTCTACTACACATC
>NW_005274742.1:0-394 GCF_000412655.1 Myotis brandtii | reverse complement strand
TTTCTTTTTAAAGGGTTGTCCTTGTTTTGTCTAATAAGTTTCCTCCAGCAAATTTGTGAAGTTTGTCCCTTCTGGAGTGTGCAGACATTCATGTATGTCCATTTATAAAATGTTTAAATCTTGCTTCCTAAGATTTGCTGCTGGGTCTGCATTGCTTAGCATTTAGCCAAAGATTGGATCAAAGTTCTCTTTACACCTCATCAGTTAGGACTTCCACTTGCTGATGGATCTGTGTTTTGGCTCACAAGGACATTCAATGTTCAGGTAATTTTCAAGCCTGCCCTGGTTTTGCACTTCCCAGAGAATGAATGAATCAGTTGTGGAAGAGTGTTCCACATGTTTCTTGGTTACTCTTACAGGGAAAACACATTAATGACAGCCTTTGAACTGGAAT
>NW_005274741.1:0-394 GCF_000412655.1 Myotis brandtii | reverse complement strand
AGTGAGGTTGAAAATGGGGGTGCAAGGGTATAGAGGAACATCTCTATCTTCATCTCAATTTTGCTGTGAACCTAAGACTGCTCTTAAAATTAAACTCTATTTCTAAAAAAAAGTTAATTTTTACCCATGTCTGCCAATTTCATAGAAGCCACTCAGGATGGTGGCCAAGGAAAGTACCCACCCCTTCCCCTACAAACACCCAGAGTGACCTTTGCTCCTGGTTACTCCAGTTTCAACTCTTTCTTAGGGCTGCTCTTCTCTTTTCTAGTGCTACCAGCTGATAAGTCTCTACCAGACCTCCTCTATATTGTATCCACCTAAAACTCATGTAGTCAAAACTATTTGTATGACCTGGCTTGATAGGGGATGTAAGACTCAATGTTGACTTTATGAT
>NW_005274740.1:0-394 GCF_000412655.1 Myotis brandtii | reverse complement strand
TGATGATACTGGAGCTCTATGGCCTTGCAGATGACAGATGAGGTGATCCATGGCCACAGTTCTGGGATGTCTTTCTTATGGTCTTGACCAGTTCTGGAGGCAACCTCTTTATCTTGCAGAATGTGTTCTCTGAATCTCTGATTACTGCAGAACTCCTCACAGCCCTGAAAGGGGCTTGCTGTGTAACAGGGATTGAGTCTTTGGGATTCTGACTCATATGTATATTTTTTTGCTATAGTCACCTGACCCTGTTGGCCTAATTTCTCTGCTGCTGTGTTGTTGACTACAATGATTTTAGAAGCGAAACTGTTCATTTCTGTGATCTAGCTCACTGATTAGGATCTTTTCATGAACCATTATAAATGCCAGATTCAGTTTAGGTAAAAGCTATTTC
>NW_005274739.1:0-394 GCF_000412655.1 Myotis brandtii | reverse complement strand
CCAGCCCCACCCCCGCCCGGCTGCGCTCACCAGCTCATTCCTCTCTTCCGACAGCAAGGCGTTCCGGTCCTCGAGTTTCCGAATGATGGCGCTTAGCTCTGCGATTTTAAGTTGGAAACGCCGGGCATCCTTTTCATCCAACTGCTGTTCCTAAAACAGAAATCAACTGCAAATAACTGTTCGCAGATGCAGACGGAGAAACTTGCAAATCCCAACAGCGTGGAGACCAGAGCACTTTCGAGTCTTGATGGCTGGAGACCCTGGATGGGCGGTGGGCGAGGGACCCTCCTAGGGGCTGGGGCGCCGTGGTGGCAAGCCATGAGATGGGACAGAATACAAGAGCAGAAATGTCAAGAAAATGCAAATGTGGAAGGTGAGGGCATGCAAATGCAGG
>NW_005274738.1:0-394 GCF_000412655.1 Myotis brandtii | reverse complement strand
CACACACACACACACACACACACACACACGAATCAAATCTAGCTTCCCATCTCTGTGCCTTTGCTGGTCAAATGACTGAGTCGACATCTGAAACCGGGATTGTGGCAGCCAATCAAGGGGCTGTGCCTGGGTCACCTGCCCTGGATCCACTCTAAGAGCAGGAGGACCCCCCAGCATGTGCCCCCTTCACATGCTCCACGCACCCCCTTCCACCCAACCCAGGGGAAATGGGGTTGGGGAAGGTCATAAATGAAGGAGCACGGAGAACAGGAGGCCAGCACATGCTCTGGGCTAGAGGAATGGGAGCCCAACAGCCTTGACAATGCTGCTGGCACTAGGACTATGCCTCCTGCGAGGACCGGGCAGCAAGCTGTGCCAACCACCCCTGAAACCC
>NW_005274737.1:0-394 GCF_000412655.1 Myotis brandtii | reverse complement strand
ACAGCTCAAACTGCAGCATCAACTAGCCAAGCAGTTACCCACAGGCATGTAGGGAGAGCTGGTTCCCGGCCTCGGCTAGGTGCCACGGAGACTATAAGAAGCGAGAGTCGGAGACAAGTTGGCTGTTGAGCTAATAATCTAAAAACAAAAATGTTGCAAAAAACAAAATAAATTCAAAAAATAAAAATGAAAATGCTGCCTCTGAAGCCCAGAGTGGGGTATACAGGAGGCACCCATCAGACAGCGCCACCTGAGTGGCGCTCACCCCCCGCAGGGCCTGGGGTCTGTGTAGCTGGCGCACCCTCCCAGCCTGGCCAGTGCACAGGGACAGTAGATGCCACCTGACAGTTACGTGGCAGAAGGTAACAGCTGTGTGAGGACTTCCCTCGTCCTT
>NW_005274736.1:0-394 GCF_000412655.1 Myotis brandtii | reverse complement strand
GTGTATTGGGCCTCTAATAAATATATATGATGCCAGAATTGTTGGCCAGTTTCTATTCTGCAAGCAGTACCCTCCAAAATTGGTTCTCTGGGGAGTAAAATATAGGGGAAGGTGGCCAGAGAATTCTGATTACATTGCAGGTCAGAAGAACTGATACTTAATGAGATAATTAAAAATACAGTCATCATTTGGGTAGAGAATGTACAGGTTAAAAGGATCATGAAAGCAATATAAGAAACTGAAATTACATGACATGACATTTTAAAAATGTTTTTAAAATGACTTATTTTATATGTTTTTATCCAATGTAAACACCTAAATCTAAGACTTTAAACCAATATTGATTGTCTGCTTTAGATTAGGCACTTTTATAACTGGGGATGGGCAGGTAGAA
>NW_005274735.1:0-394 GCF_000412655.1 Myotis brandtii | reverse complement strand
TGCACAGGCACTACAGCATGGCGTTGGTGAAGCCTGAGCCGGATGCTACCCAGGCTTCTTGAAGAAGCCTCGGTCCCTGCCAACGTTCATGGCCTAGTTCACCCGGAGGTCCACTGGGCCAAGTTCTCAGCCCAGGCCTCCTGCACTGGGTCCTTATACACCACAGGGAAGATGTCACGGTACAGGTGAGCCTGGAGGGCTGTCTGATGATATGGGTCACAGCAATGAGGGGGGCACCGGTGAGTACCTGGTCACCTGGTGAGCAGACCTGCCAGGCGTGGTGAGGACAATTATGGCCCCATTGGGGTAGTTGAAGAAGGGCCCCACAGCGCCCTAAGCAGCAGCTTCTATGGGGAGTGGGCGCCAGGCGGCGGAGTTCCTCAAATAATTGCAG
>NW_005274734.1:0-394 GCF_000412655.1 Myotis brandtii | reverse complement strand
AAATGCATGCTATGAGCTAGGTAATGTGCTTTAAGAATATTAAGCTCAGGTAGTTTTTGTAAATACCTGAAAGGTAAGTTTCATTATCAGCATTTAATAAGATTTTTAAAAAATGAAACAGAAGGGGTGAATGATATCTAAAGTCATAAATCCAGGGAATGAGAAGTTAAGGGGAAAAGACAAACAAAGAAAGCAGACCTAACTCCAAAGCCCATGTTCTTAAACTCTAATCTCTTCTTGTTTCCTGAATTCAAGACAACATGTGCTTTTAGTATAGCTTCCAATAAAAAAATGCATGACTTTTCCCCAATATATTTTCACTTAATGCAAGGGTAGAGATAGCGCAGGATACGCAGAAAGAGTAGCTAAGGTGAGAAGATTTTGGTTCTAGTTC
>NW_005274733.1:0-394 GCF_000412655.1 Myotis brandtii | reverse complement strand
TGGATAACGAACACTGATGTTATTTGATTCAATGCTTTAGAATGACTATCGAGTTCTTAGTGAAAATGATCAAGTCAAAGATTGCTCTTTTGATTTCTTCTGGCAATATGAGCAGCACCTTCGGTCACTTCTCACAGCATTCTTCTTCAAAATTGCACTCCATTTTCTATGGAATTGTCTATTTCCTCACTTTTTTCACATTGTTGCAGTTTTCATGGCCCACAATTTCTATGCACCAACCCTCAAGGAACAATTTGAAAGCTTGGTGTTTCAGACTGCATGATTCAAGGCCAATTCTGTTTGAAAAGATTTTTGTGTCTTTTTCATCCCCAAAAAGAAAAATTGCATCCAGCTACCCTGGTTCATTTGGAATCTCCTGTGTAAGCACAGGCCT
>NW_005274732.1:0-394 GCF_000412655.1 Myotis brandtii | reverse complement strand
TGGTGCTTATGGTCTCAACAAGTCTGACACTGACCTCTTTCTGGGTGTGGAAAGCCACACCCTCTTACCCTGCCACAGCCTAGGGGCTGAGACCAGCTGCCCAAATTCTCACACGAAGACCTAGTTCTGTTTTCACAGAGACATTGATAGACGCATGTGCGCACACACATACAGAAATATGGCAATCATCACTCGTGCAATCATAGGTGATTTTCATTTCTGCCTCATAGTTTTCACTATATTTAGAATATTCTGCTATTTTTATAAACTGGAAAATAAATGTGGTGATTTTAAAAAACACACAAATCTTTTCAGTAGCCCTTACTAGCCACAAACCTGACCTACAAAAAACAAACCAAAAAAACCCAGTCCTGGCAGCCCAGGCCAGAGGATG
>NW_005274731.1:0-394 GCF_000412655.1 Myotis brandtii | reverse complement strand
GAGAGTACTAGCTATGTTCTGGAATCACTGTGGCCCCAGTGGTGATTTTTGGCTCTCAACAGAGGTGGTGGGGTGTCAATGGTAAAGTTATTTAGTAGGAAGTACAACATTCAGGTATGATCTTTCCTGCAAACACTCTGTGCTATAATTTTTCCCTTTTCTCATACTTCAATGAAATGAAGTGTACATGCACTTTAAGTGGAGGAATGTGTGAAAGAAGCCATGCTTCAGTTGGTGATTTCCTGGTTAACTATGAATTTTTTATTTAGCCTGAAATAATAAAGGTTTGCACAGTTACTGTTATCTGTACAAATTGCTTGCCCTTACCTTCTTTTGACGATGTAGATTTCATCACTGTTTCATTAGCATCTTCACTCTCTCTCTTAGTAGTGCT
>NW_005274730.1:0-394 GCF_000412655.1 Myotis brandtii | reverse complement strand
TGATCCTGGACGCATTCCTCAAGCTCAGTAGACTGATATTGTGGAAGAGAGTGGAAGGCAGGGGCATTCTGTGATCCCCGCTTGTCTGTTTGGGAGAGGTTTCTTTGAGATTTCTTCAGGGTCATGAATCATTTCCAAACTTCCTAGAAGGGAAACTGAGGCAGAGTAGCATGGACCGTCTTGATCACTTAGCTGGTTTCTCTGGGGGAACCACGTAACTGGCTAAGAGCCTTGGCTTCTCAGCCTCCTCATGCTCGCTCCAGTGCCCTCTCTCTTCCCAGCCCCAGCCCACCCTCTCTCAATCCAGAGAGCCCAGATCACTTCCTGCTGTGTGCTCTGCCTTCTTAAGGAAGGTTAGCCCTGGCCGGTTCGGCTCAGTGGATAGAGTGTCGGC
>NW_005274729.1:0-394 GCF_000412655.1 Myotis brandtii | reverse complement strand
GACTAGGCCGTGGATCTGAACCCACAACCTGGTGGGTATGTGCCCTGCTCCGAAAGTAACCTTTGGGCATATGGGAGATAATGCTCAACCAACTGAGTTACACCGGCCTGGGCTACAGTCTCTTTTCAATTGCCTAGTGCGCTGCTTATCAAACTGCTCAGAGGCCTCCTCCGCCCTGCCACAGGGAAGCCAGACTCACAGCGAGGGCTCCAACAGTGACCGCTTCACGGTTTGAGCATTTCTATCAGGGCGCTTTGAACAATGGTCATGTGGCTAAAAGAACTGGAAACCAATTCAAGTCTAACTCTCTAACTGTGCAGAAAAGAAAGAAAGCAAAAGTTAAGGAAATTGAGTAAAGACCTAAAGCAGTGGTCGGCAAACTCATTAGTCAACA
>NW_005274728.1:0-394 GCF_000412655.1 Myotis brandtii | reverse complement strand
TTACATTGCATGCAGTTCCCCATCTTATGCCTGGTCTCCCCACTAGGATATAACCCCCTTGGGAACAGAGACCCTGGCTCTTTTCACCTCTGCACCCTCAGTGCCTGGCATAGATGGTGCTCTGTGAACATGTGAAGATGAAGAAATAAGTGTGAAAGGGAGAAGCAGCAAGAATTTATGTTTTAAAACAAAAAATAAAATGCAGCAGAGAAGTTCTGAGTCCTTTATGTGGTAAACAGCTTCATGGCTTACAGACCTCTGTCCTCATGACACCAGTTTATCCCAGCTCCTGCACTGCCACTTAAAGCCCCCAACACCCAACTCTTTGCTCACAGAGGGGACTTTCTTCCTTGCTCAGCTAAAAAGGACAATGGTGGGCATATCCATGCAATGA
>NW_005274727.1:0-394 GCF_000412655.1 Myotis brandtii | reverse complement strand
AATAATCTCAGGCTGATGTAAAGGATAAATTATTGATTGTACACGAAATGCTGAATCAAGGCCAGGGGAGGAGAGAGGGGAGCTAAGTACAGGCTGGTCATGATTTTATACTAAGGATAGTTCACTGAGTATGTAATAAAAGGAGCAAGATAAAAGCACTTTGAATTTTCTTTCTTTGAAAATAACTATTTTATGGAAAGGCGATTGAGTTTATAATACCGAATATTAACATGGGTTTCCATTTTATTAATGCAGGTTACTTAATCTTGTATTCTCTTTTCAGTAGTTATTCAAAATAAATACCTAACTTTGAACATAATGTTAAAAACACTAGTTACTGAATGAATTTATTAATGTATTTGTTTTCAAGTGGTAATACCCAGTGATTACCCAC
>NW_005274726.1:0-393 GCF_000412655.1 Myotis brandtii | reverse complement strand
GTCTTCTGCATCAACATTGTGACATGCCTCAAACTCTCTCTAGGATTGTGTTTGACAAAATCCTCTCTGGTTCGCCAAGTTATTAAAAAAAATACTTATTGAGCAACTTATATACACAGAGCACTCTGGGAGACACCGAGAGAGGTCAAACAGCACATTTAAACCACTGTTGGATGAAAGCGGCCACACTTCAGCTGACCGTTAAACCTGCTGCCAGAGTCCAGAGCGAGACTCTCCTTAGCTACCCCTCTCCAGTGCCCGGGTCCGACTCCACACAGGACTCCTTACCTCAGATGCCTGACGGGTTTACACATTTAGCTACTGCTGATTTACTCAAAAATTTACCAATGGACGCTATGACATTGCCTCTCAGAACTCAGAGAAAGGTTTACC
>NW_005274725.1:0-393 GCF_000412655.1 Myotis brandtii | reverse complement strand
TCACCAGAAAGAGTCATGACCTCTTCAGTCTGTGTGAACCCAAAGGGAAGGTGCAAAACTACACATAAAACCAACCCACCACTGTTGCCAGAAAACAGTACACCCAGGAAGCAGAACAGACTTGGACTTGACGTGCAAGCAACATAAGGTAACAAAGTCATCACCAAACACGTTGACAAAGACTAAGAGAGGTCCAACAGCAGGCAATTCTTAGAATTCTAGCAAGCACCTTCAGGAAAGTCCACCAGGAGGTAAAAGGCCTCAGTCACCAGAGTTTAAGGGCAGGAGAAGAACTCACAGAAGCAAAGCATGGTCTCACTTCTCAGGGAAGGCAAGTTCCCACGACGGGCTCAGAAGCAGTGGGCAGAAAGCACTTCCGAAGAGCTCATAGAC
>NW_005274724.1:0-393 GCF_000412655.1 Myotis brandtii | reverse complement strand
GTTGCATATTGTTCATTTTTATTGCTTTAGAGTACATGATTACATGAACAACATACAATTTACATGTTCATTGTACTGTTGACAGACATTAGTTGTTTCTAGTTCAAGGCTATTAATAAGAGCCAGACATTCTAGTACATGCCATTTGGTAAACAAAGCATGTATTTCTGTTGGGTATGTACCTGGAGTTGGAATTGCTGTGTTATAGAGTACATCTATGTTCTGCTTTCATAGTTACTGTCAAAAGATTGCTAATATTTTTTCTAAAACAAATATTAAAATCACTTTTCCAGACTTGTCTGTGGACTGACCTGGAGTTTAGGGAGGGAGGTGAGACCAGAGGTGTCCTAGTTGTATCTAGAAAAGACTCGAGGTCAGAACTGTTTGACTTAT
>NW_005274723.1:0-393 GCF_000412655.1 Myotis brandtii | reverse complement strand
TGCCGACCACTGGCCTAGGTCTTCCTACATTTATACCCACAGTTCAGAGTACACCCACTTAAAACCTGCTTTTGTGTCCTCAAGGACAGAAGCCCAGCACCCTTTTAACTCAAACTTTAAATCCATGCACAGGATGTAGTCATTTAGTCTGATTTGGCAAAAACTCCAAATTACCCTACCTCTTTGTTTTCCTAGGGAAGGGTTTGTGTTTGAGTTGCCAGGTAATTGCTTCAGTTAACCAATTCATAGTGCTTTCTTAGACACAGCTGGTGGTAAAACCATCCACAGTATCCTAAAGGTGTTCTAGCTTCTTCCCTCAAGGTTGAAGCCAACCAGAGACCTGCCAGGGAGGGGAAATTAACCAGCTCAGGAGAGAACAGGGCCAGTGTCTGT
>NW_005274722.1:0-393 GCF_000412655.1 Myotis brandtii | reverse complement strand
CCATCACTGCTCTAGGACATCTCTTTCCCCGCTAACTTTCCCCTCTTCGGCCTCTCCCACCCCACCTGTCCCCAGAGGCCCTTCTATTGGCCAATCCCAGCCCTCGTTTGTATAGTATCTACCAAAGGAGGGCAGACAGAGCCCCCAAGTGTGTCCTGGGAGTGTGTAAATCCTGATGATGGCTACAGCTTGTGTGATGCACTGGGTCGTACTTGAAGCAACCTTGAGGCAGGGACTAACCTGACCCATCAGACACGGTGCAGCTGGGGAGGAAGTACGAACTCTGGATTGACCTCAGGCCACTTCTGCAGCAGACACTGAACACGTCACCCAGGTTCACGGGCTTCCCGGGGAGGGAGACAGGCCACGTGGCCACCAATGTCCCACAGGATC
>NW_005274721.1:0-393 GCF_000412655.1 Myotis brandtii | reverse complement strand
TGCCGGCTTCGGTTAATTGTTCTTTCGTATCCACAGGGAGTCTGACTTGTTCTTTTTGGATCTTCAGACGCTCCGAGCTGAGGACGAGGGCTGGCTGGTGCTGGACGTGACAGCAGCCAGTGACCACGGGTTGTTGAACCGTAGCAGGGACCTGGGACTCCGCCTCTACGTGGAAACAGAGGACGGTAAGGCCGGGGTCAGGCAGCGAACCTCCTCCCGGGCTCTGGTCAGGGGTCCGGTTGCACCCTAGCTCTGCAGCTTTCTGACTGGGACCTTGGCAGGTTACTTACCCTCCAAGCCTTCGTTCGCTCGCCTGTGGAAGGAGGATTCAGGCCTTCATCCATCCACCAGGTGTTTAGGGGTGGAGCCTCCTGTATCCCAGGCAGTGGGCAT
>NW_005274720.1:0-393 GCF_000412655.1 Myotis brandtii | reverse complement strand
CCAGGTACACATTTTGTATAGTCTACAAAAGCAGCATTCATGTGTGAAGACTTAGGTCTGTCATAATTCTCGATTTCAATGTCCTCGAGCAACCCCAGGCTCTAGCTCTACAGTTGCTTGAACTCCTCTCCTCTTTTCACCTCAGCCAGTCACTCCCTTGGCCATACTTGTCATTACTAATAACTCGAACTCCTCAAAATCTCATTTTTAAGCGCACACTCTAGCTACCACTTCCTACATTTCTAGATCATTCCTTTCAATATCTCAACTCTAAACATGCCATGGACAAAAAAGGGGTTCTGTAGTAAGTCATAAATTCCTAACTGGGCAAGGCCATGGTGTGTAGTCGCGCCCCGGGCCTATAACTTCTTTAGTGAAAGGTTTTTAAGCCAG
>NW_005274719.1:0-393 GCF_000412655.1 Myotis brandtii | reverse complement strand
CCGACGCCCTACGCACTGAGCCAAACCGGCTAGGGCTGTGTTTTTATTCATTTAAATGTCAGAAGGCAACTTGATTTTCAAGTTCACAGCCCCATCCCCACCCCGGACCCTCCCACATCTTTTCCTGCCTGGCTGATTCCCACCTGCCCACTATTTCACCCACTCCAGGGAGCTGTCCCACCTGCTGTCCACTCCCACTGGACAGGCACCCTCTGGACCTCCACAGCCCCCGGGGCTCCCTCGCTCTGAGCGGCACACTGCATGTGACCTCCACCCACCCCTGTCCTGAGGAAAGAGGGCTCCTGCTGTTCCTCCCTCCAGGAGCCCCGCCTGGTGCGCCAGGTGTGCTGGGCAGCCAGACAGACGTGAGCAGAGCAAGGACGATGGGCCAGG
>NW_005274718.1:0-393 GCF_000412655.1 Myotis brandtii | reverse complement strand
TAGGCCAGTGCCTAATGGAAGCAATGCATAAACCAAGATGAAAGCTGAGGTTATTGCCCTATTGCAGTTAAAAAGCGACTGCAGCCTATAAACTCTAATCCCCAAAGATAACAGTAAACCACGGAAGTGTGTGTAAGACACGTGCAAAACAAACAAAAACAGTAGGTGAAGTATGCAAGAACAGAAGAACGCTTAGTCATGTTTCCACAAATTCAGAGTTGCTTTTAAAACAAAGAAATGATTAGCTTTCTGAGAAATAATGCTTCTGAGTGTGTTCTCAAATTACAGAAAAGATATTTCTGGATTTAATGTAAATTTACTTCAGCACCAGACTATTTCAAGCAGAAAAATTTATTTTTGTGGACAGTTTCCCTCTGCAGAACCAATCTGAAG
>NW_005274717.1:0-393 GCF_000412655.1 Myotis brandtii | reverse complement strand
TCCCCATTGTACCCACAAGAAAGCTGAGGTTCTGGAAGGTTCCACAGCTTACTCAAGGTCACAGAGAGCAGACGACAGAGCCAGCTCTGAACCTAAGGGTGCTTGCACCAACGCCTGTATACTCTCCCCTCCTGTCCCCTAAAAGGGGCTTGGAATCCCGTGTCGAAGCTTCAGCTCTCACCATCCACGGCTGGAGACAGAAACAACTGGGCGGGAGCTCTCGGCGTCAGCATAGGTGGGAAGTTTCGCTCAGAGCCTGGCTTTGCTGTGGACCCACCAGCCAGTGATCCCCGGTGGGCGGGGCAGCCCATCTGCTCACCACCACTTACCAGCCAGTGAGACTGTGGCGAGCACTGAGTAAAGCGAGAACAAATCTCCACTTAAAAAAACACA
>NW_005274716.1:0-393 GCF_000412655.1 Myotis brandtii | reverse complement strand
TGTCAGTGTTCTCCCTTATAAACAAAGACAAGAGTGTGCTATGTATCTTAGTCTGCAACTTGCTGCTTTTCATGTGACAGTCTCTGTGTATGAGATATATACATTTTAAAAAATATATATCAACATATCTCTTAGGAGATTGGTGATTTTTTAAAATCCATTGTTAATTTTCTAAGAAAACAGTTATGATCTGATAAAGTAAATTATTTTTCAAAATACAGGAATATTAATGTAGGCACAGGAATTATATTGTAATTGGTTCCAAAGAGGGCACAGGGTAAAACAAGTTGAGAAATGCCTGCCTGAGGCATTGGGTCAGGAAAGAAAGTTAGTACTGCTCTCTCTAATTCTGCACTGGGCCTCAGTGTGCTCCATCGGGTGTGCACGGGCCTC
>NW_005274715.1:0-393 GCF_000412655.1 Myotis brandtii | reverse complement strand
GCTCCAGAGGCACTCTTGGGAAACCCAGGACTCCATGAGCCCAAGCTGCCAGGCAGTGCCAAGAGGACGAGGCCCACACTGGACTTTTGGGTTCTTCATGACCCCGCTCTGTCCCCAACCTCAGTTCCTGACCTCCCACTCTCAGATCTGGCCACGCTGGGCTGCCTGGTCCTTTGCCATGGCTGTGCTCTCTCTCACCTCCTCACCTCCTTGGCCTATGATGCCCTCCCTCACACCCACTGTGCTTTGGACCTTCTGGGGGTGAAGTGCCTGACCCAGACTCCACAGGCCCTCTGCTTCCTCCTCTGCTACACTTATCACACCGAATAGCGATTACTCTGCAACTCTCCAGGCACCATGTTTTCTTCATCACAGTGTCCCTAGTGCAGGCCT
>NW_005274714.1:0-393 GCF_000412655.1 Myotis brandtii | reverse complement strand
GCTCACCGGCCGGGCTGTGTCTGTTAAACACATGTGACCACACGTGCCCCCCAGCGCTGCCCTGGGCCCCCTCGACGCCCAGAGCCGCCTGCCCGTGTCTGGGCTCCTGTTCTGGCTGCAAAGGGTCAGAAGGTCGACTCCATAGTGTCACTGAGCTTGAGGGGCCCTTGGCCCAGGAAGTCCCGCCCCCTCGGGTCCCCATGTCACTGTGGGGGTCTGGGCCCCAGGAGGACAGGAAGCTGCCCAGGGGGGTGAGGGCTCAGGGGTGAGGCTGACAGGAGGCCCTTCCGGTTTCAGGGAGCAGGAGGAGGACGAGATGCTGGAGACCATGATCCAGAGGCTGGGTAACGGGTCTGGCTGGGGGAGGGGCCTGAGGGGAGGAGCCTGAGGGGA
>NW_005274713.1:0-393 GCF_000412655.1 Myotis brandtii | reverse complement strand
GCTAGGGCTCTCACCTTGTTATTAAAAATACATCTATCAAAATCTTTCACCAGGAATTTGGGAGTGGGAGAAACGTTTTTAAAAATCTTATTTCCAATTCATTTTCCTTCAATTGTATTCAAGTGTAGAATCTGCTATAGAGTAATCTAGATATTGCATAATTCCATTTATTTTAGAGCTGAAAGGAACCAGTGCAACACTGATCAGACCCAGACTCGGGGGTGAGAATAAAAGGAAGATTTTGTATTTACAAAAGAAATGGTGGCCTTTGCTATAGACCAAAGCTTCCTTCTTTTCAAGGTGGAAATTATATGTCAGTTTAAGCCAATTTGGAAATCCAGGTGGTAGGTGATTCCTATTTAACTCTCTCCTTTTATTATAAGACTAGAGGCC
>NW_005274712.1:0-393 GCF_000412655.1 Myotis brandtii | reverse complement strand
TTCCTCTCTCTCTCAAATCAATAAAAACATTTTTAAACACTTAAACCAATTGTCCATTTACAGGTACATGGATAAACAAATTATAATATATCCATACAATGGAATGTTATTCAGCAATAAAAAAGAACAAACTACTGATATATGCAACATGATAGATTAATGTTATATTCTAAGTGAAAGAAGCCAGACACAAAAGAATATATCGTTTGTGATTCCATGTATATGATGTTCTAAAGCAGATAAAACTAACCTATAGTGAAAGCAATTAGGTTTCTGCTTGCCTGGAGTGAGGAATGGGAAGGATTGATTGCAAAGGGACACAGGGAACTTTTTGGGAAAATGGAAATATTCTATATTTTGATTGTGGTGGTGATTACTCAGGTATGTATATTT
>NW_005274711.1:0-393 GCF_000412655.1 Myotis brandtii | reverse complement strand
GTGCATTACCTCTCCGTCTCTGCAGGTAGAAGTTCAAGGTTGGCTGAGCTGGATTCTCTGCTGAGACTCACAAGGCTGAAAACAAAGGGCCAGCTGATGAGTTCTCACCCGGAAGACAGGGTTCTCTTTCAAGCTCGCTCAGGTTGTTGGCAGAATTCAGTTCCTGCGATTGTAGGACGAGGTCTCTGTTTTCTTGCTGGTTGTCAAGCAGGGACCACTCTCAGTCCTCGAGGCCACCCACAGTACTTTTCCATGGGGCCCTGTAGGCAGCTCACAGTGTGGATATTTGTTTTCTTCTAGATGAGCCAGAGGGCATGACTTTCCTCTTCTGTGACCAGCTGAAAAAACACTTTGCTTTTATTTCTTTATTTTAAAATACATTTTTATTGATTT
>NW_005274710.1:0-393 GCF_000412655.1 Myotis brandtii | reverse complement strand
TTTATTATTTTAGATCTATACCTTAAGAGTCAATTCATCTCACACCTTAATACTGTCATTAACAAAAAAAAAATATTAATTTACACCATAATTTCACAAAAGGAAAATACTCAAATATTTCCAACTCCCACCGATGAAAAAAACCTGGTCAAGACAGAAAAGGTAGGTAGGACTACATTTCATTCCCAATTTCTATGATTCAGTTGAAATAGCCGGAGAAAGACAGGAAAAAGTCAAATTCTTGAATTCTATTCTTTACTGATGACATACTCCACATTACACATGAACAAAACTGAACCAATGAGTTCCCATACAGATCTCAGTAAGGAGACCACTGCAAGCACAGTATCAGATGTACCTTCCAGCTGACTCCATAAGAGTGTGAGAAAGAAG
>NW_005274709.1:0-393 GCF_000412655.1 Myotis brandtii | reverse complement strand
AGGATTTAAGTTAACGTGGAGTCTGAATTAGGACGGGCCCTCAATCCAAGGACTGGTGTCCTTCTAAGAAGAGCAGGTGGCTCACAGACACACGCACCCAGAGAGGTGGCCACGTGAGATGGAGGCGGAAACAAGTGATGGGTCAACAAGCTGAGGAACAGCAAGGATCGCCAGCAACCCCTGAAGCAAGGACGGAGCAAGGAGGGTTCTCTTTGGAGCCTGCGGAGCGAGCGTGACCCCGAGGACACCCTGGCTTCAGATTCCCCGCCTCCAGACTGTGAGCAAATGCAGGTTCTGTTGTTTAAGCCACTTCAGACAGAGATGTGAGTAGACGTGCCTCAGGCCACACAGCTTGTAAACCAGAAGTTGTTGTGAAAACTACATGTAATAACG
>NW_005274708.1:0-393 GCF_000412655.1 Myotis brandtii | reverse complement strand
TGTGAAATGATCTAAAGGTCAGTTTCCCAGGGGAGGGAACATCCATTCGATTATTGTATCAGATCTAGCACTTACGAGGTAGGTATAACCATTCTTCCCATCTTATACATGAGGAAAATGAGTTGCAGACAAGGCAAGTTGCTGGCCCAAAGTTCCCTAGCAAAGCTCGGATTGGAATGGAGGCAGCCTCCATCCAAAACCACGGCATTGGGCCTCCCTCGAGAAAACCACTAATGCTTTTCTGTGTCCGCCACTCAGCTTTGTTCTGTTGTGTGACAAGCGGTACCAGCGGAAAGAGCCTCTAACCAGCTCTGTGCACACCAAGGTGAAAGGCATAGCGGAGGTGAGAGAGGAGATTCTGGAGAATGCAGAGGAGGTGCACAGAGTCTTCGA
>NW_005274707.1:0-393 GCF_000412655.1 Myotis brandtii | reverse complement strand
TTTTTTATAAAGGGTTGGATAGTTAATGATTTAGGCTTTGTGAGCTACCTAAGGTCTCTGTCACTTATTCTTCTTTGTTTATTACCCTTTAGAAAAACATAAATCACTCTTGCAAAAACAAGCAGAACAAAATATCAAATATCATAGTTGCAGAATCCCTGAGTTAAAATAATGTATAGAAAAGAGGAACTTACACATTTGTTTGTCCCATCAGCACACATGCAAGTTTTTCTTAGTTTACAGGTACCATTTCTTCTTCTTCAGGTCCAAGAACTATCTCTTCTTTTTCATCAGTATCCAATACACCATTCCATTCCTGGTTAATTTCATCTTTTCCTGTGAGATAAAGTTAGAAATGATGTTATTACCCACAAGGCCATGGCCCTTTAAACC
>NW_005274706.1:0-393 GCF_000412655.1 Myotis brandtii | reverse complement strand
CCCCTGGAAACTAACATCAGTTTAACAGGGATTTTCTAGGTCTAGGCACATTTGAGATGAGTGTCACTAAAGATTATGTTTTTATGTGACTACATTTATGATTCTAAGACTCAGACCAAGAGGTGCTGCTTTTGTTAGTAAGACTAAGTCCCAAGCTCAGGTCCAGAAAGACTAAGCTTATCCAATGACTCTATAGGTAGAACAAGAGTGTGGACAGCCCCAGACAGGTAACAGCCATTTCATGTAAACTTCCTATCACATTTTATTTCCCAGGAGGGTGGCAGTAATGTAACATACTAATGAACAAAATCAACCTCAAGCATGGAAAGATTCCAAATATTTGGATAAAAAGTGAAATGTGCACTTAATTATTCAGCCACTTTTAAATGGTAC
>NW_005274705.1:0-393 GCF_000412655.1 Myotis brandtii | reverse complement strand
TTCCCATTTTACATCCTTAATATTGTCTATTTCTGCATAATCTTCCCCCCCATAAATCCTGACAGATGATTGTCTATTTTATTAATCTTTTAAGAAAAACAACTTTTATTTGTTGACTATCTCTATTGTATTTTACTGTATCATCTATTTCTGCTCATTATTATTTGCTTTCTTCTGCTTGTTTTGAGTTTATTGTAGTGTTCTTTTTCTAATTCTTAAATTGAATACTTAGCTCACTAAATTTCCCCATTTCTTCTTTTCTATTCTAAGCATTTAAAATTGTAAATGTCCCTCAAATATTACTTTCATGACATCTCATAAATTATGATATTTAAACTTTTATTATTTTTTAGTTCTAAATCCTATATAATAAAAGGGTAATAGGCAAATTGA
>NW_005274704.1:0-393 GCF_000412655.1 Myotis brandtii | reverse complement strand
GATTTGCATATTAGCCTTTTATTATATAGGATTAGGAGTCACTGAAAAATTAGTCCATATGAAAACAAATGTTATGAAGCTAAAAATCTAGATTTAACACCTTTTGAACTGACACATTCAGAAGCCATGAGCTTGTAATTCATGTCTTATAGCATCTAAGGTAGATATGTTTGTCTTTTGTCTGACAAGGCATCTATATTCCTTTGAGAAAATCCCTGTCTTAACCTGGATTCCCCCCAGAAAGCAGAACTTATAACACAAGTCTGAATAATGGACATGATTTCACAGAAGTAGGGGAGAGAAACGTATAAGAACAGATAAGCAATCTAAGGGTGTGTTCTTAAGTTAGTCAACGGTACATTTTACACAATGGAATACTCTGCAGCTGTAAAA
>NW_005274703.1:0-393 GCF_000412655.1 Myotis brandtii | reverse complement strand
CTGACACGCCGAGCTCAAAAGTTTCACCATCACTGGTATAGGCAATCACATGACAATGACTATGATGGTGTCAGAGGGCACTAGGCTTATGAGGGTGGTCACTTCGTAAGTTGTATGAATGGCTCATCACCGCTGTACACCTGAAACTCATATAATACTGCACATCTACTGTGACTGGAAAGTAAAGCTCTTTCCAGCTGGCGTCGAGCCATGGGCATCTCTCGGGACAACTGGCAGGAGCGCCACCAGACCTACCACAGGAAGCAAAAATGGGAGCTGGGAAGCCCCTTGGCCAACAGTGAGATCGGCCCGCCCAGGCCCACAGTCCACAGGCCAGCGGCACCAAGAAGTACTGCCTTGAGGCTGGACACAGACATCCTACAATCATCCAAC
>NW_005274702.1:0-393 GCF_000412655.1 Myotis brandtii | reverse complement strand
GACCGGTGGTTCCGCTATTCGGTTGATTTGCATATTAGGGTTTTAGTATATAGGATCACGCTCATACAGAAATTCTCCAGGAAGCTACCTGACAGATATACAGGAGGCTTGATCTGGATCATTGCTGAGTTATGCTATAAAGTCATCTTAAATTTAGATTATTAAAATATTCTATTTTGTGCATCGGTATCCACTCTGATCATTTCATATGCCAGCTAATTCATCTGTGAGCCCAGTTTTTAGTTTTACCTTAATCCAGTGAATAGCATCACGTCTCTTGAGAACCTATAGGTTTTACAACAAAGTGCTATGCACGTGGGAGTGGCCTGTGGTCACGCAATTGGGCGGGTGCTGCTATGAGCACCCACCACTTAGTTCAGGGGTGGAGGGGAT
>NW_005274701.1:0-393 GCF_000412655.1 Myotis brandtii | reverse complement strand
AAGTGCAATCTGCATTATTCCCTTTCCTTATTAAACATTAATATCATCTGGAAACACCCAGAATAAAATTTGACCAAGTGTCTGGGGAACCCGTGGCCCAATCAAGTGGGCACATTGACTTCATCACCACAGTGCATGTGGAAGGCAGAGGATGCCTGCGGCCTCCCTCCCTTGCTCTGCACTTGGCCTCCAGCCTCTGCGCTGGGGCATTAGGTGGGGCCGGGCGGGATGGGATGAGTTGGCCGGGCCTGGGGTTGATTCTAATTCCCTGTCCTGCTGAGCCACAGCCCCCTTCCTGGACTTTTCCTGATAAAACCCCGGTGAACACACATCTCTGTGGTCCCCCCAAGACCTTACCATGTCCAAATACTCACCTGGGCCTTTGGGGTCCAG
>NW_005274700.1:0-393 GCF_000412655.1 Myotis brandtii | reverse complement strand
CTCTTCTGGCCACTTTACTGTCCAGCTCTGATTTTTCCTTCATGAGAACAGACAAGCCCTCTCTTCCTCTTCCTGTTTGCCTACAAGCAGGCCGGAGTCTCCCTCTGAGAGGTGCGCCCTCCCCTAGCTCATACCTGGAAGGGCAGAATCACCTGCATCACCGGAGAGGACTCTGGACTCCTATCATCCAGGGACTCACAGGCGGGAGCTGGAGCCCGGGCCTGACGTGACTTCACCGGCCTGGGTACAGGCGGCCGCTGATTGGCTGGTCTGACAGTTCCTCTGACCCCAGTTTGGTAAAACAGGTCGGCCACAAAATACACAATCTCAGCCTCTATCGCCTCTGCTATCGGGGTGATGGCTAGCCCCAGAGTCATCATGGACCCATTGTGT
>NW_005274699.1:0-393 GCF_000412655.1 Myotis brandtii | reverse complement strand
TTACCTAGGGTTTTGGCGACTGAGAAGCACCACAGGGCACCAAAGGGCAGGAAGAGAGGGGAATTAAGGTTCTTCCTTGCTGTGGCACCTTCCTCTGTAGCAATTGTACTCCTAATAGACTACAAATCCATGAGAAGACCCCTCCCCTAAGTCTTCCTGGTGACCATTTTTGGTGGCTAACATTGACTAGGCTGATGAGAGAGCCCAATTTATATAGTCCTGCACTCACTGGCTCCCACAGGCTTGTTTCATTCTGATACACTATTAGCCTGGTCCTTGTTTACATTTAAGTACACAAGCCTTGATGTAGATGATGCCAATGCTCTAATTCCAGCACACAGCATCATTCTTGTCCATCCATCCTACCGTAGAGTTCCAACATAAGGTCTCCTT
>NW_005274698.1:0-393 GCF_000412655.1 Myotis brandtii | reverse complement strand
AACTATTGTTTATGAAGCACTTCCTATGCGCTGGAACACTAGGATACGTATTTTACGAGCATTCTCTCTTTTAATTCTCGCCATGACTCTCTATGATTACATTCCCACAGAATTCCCATTGTATAGATAAGAAAACTGGCAGCTTTGAGAGGTTAAGAAACTTTTGGCCAGGTGCAGTTCTGTATTTGTGCGAGAAGTATGATTTTTGTAATTTGGGTTTAACTAGGATATTATTTCTACATGCATTTCTTTGTGCTATTCCACTGTCATCTTTTCTCATAATGTACTTTTATTCTCCCTCACCTGGTGTCCTCCTCTTTGCCCTCTTGCCTTTCCTTACCCGGGTGATCATTCCACCATCTCTGATGTCAGAACACTTTATTTATACCTTGG
>NW_005274697.1:0-393 GCF_000412655.1 Myotis brandtii | reverse complement strand
ATGGGTCTTAGGGTTCATCTGACTTGTCTGAAAACCTGGATCTTCTACTAAGATTTGTCAGCCTTGGCACTACTGACATTCTGGGTTGGATAAGAAGTTTAGCAGCATCCCACTAGACCACGAGTAGCATAGCTTTCCATGACAACAAAGAATGTCTCCAGACATTGCAGAATATCCCCTAAAGTGCAAACTCTCTACCATTTGCAAACAATTGCTACTTTGGTAGTTATTAACTTTTTGATCTCCTTTTATTAAAATTAGCCTACCAATATATTACTCTGAGTTGTTGCGATTATTACATGTGCTCAATGTAGCTTAGCATATTATCTGGTACATTATGTGGTAAATGTTTAGGAATTCTTAGCCATGATGAGAAAAAGAATATTCTTATTT
>NW_005274696.1:0-393 GCF_000412655.1 Myotis brandtii | reverse complement strand
TGTCAGAAATTGGAAAGCAGAGATTCTGAGTCATACAACAACTCATAGAAAATTAGGAAGAATCTAAGTATATACATTCCAATCAGGTTCTAGCCTAGCCTAAGAATGGTGGCTAAAAGCAGGAGATATGTGTGAGAACGTTTTTGTTCCCTTTTTTTCATTATCCATAGATAACTCAGTTAACTACCACAAAAAATACCACTGGGTACAAAGGAGTATAAAAATGTATAAATAGGAGTTATAAGAAACTGTGGTATTTCCTTTCTTTTTAAAAATTAATTTTTCTTTGCTTCTGGTCTACTTATTTAAAAACAATCAAATAAACAAAAAACCTTAGCAACACAGCTATACTCTTACCCTATTCCCGCCTCCTTAAATGCAATTACTATCATG
>NW_005274695.1:0-393 GCF_000412655.1 Myotis brandtii | reverse complement strand
TTTGTCATGGCTCAAAGGAATCTGGGAAATGTAGTCTTTATTTCAGGTGCCCATATGTCCAATTAAAAGTCAGAGGTTGTATAATCAAAGAAGAAGGGGAGGACAGAAAATGGGGGCCGCTAGCACTCTGTGGCACCATTGTAGTTCTTCAAGCCCACCCGTGTTTGCTATGGTGATAGTTACATTTGAGTTGATTTATAAGTATAGATGACTGCCTCACCCCTATTAAGAGCAAAACTGGAGAAAATGTGGAGAAGTTAGTAAGAGTCAGAGTGAGATTATTACAAAGTGAATAAGAGTAAATTGTAACTTTTCAAATGAGCATGTATAATCACTTTGGATTTCGGAACAATTGGGTGTGGAGACCACCTTTGGAATACTATATCCTCCTAA
>NW_005274694.1:0-393 GCF_000412655.1 Myotis brandtii | reverse complement strand
TATAGCAGCTTCTCACATCTTCTTTCTTGCTCTGTTATGCATATATGTTTAGGTATCAAGTAATCTACTTTTAACCTCTTTCTCTTAAGATTTCAAAATGTCTTGTTGGTGGGTAACTGGCCAATGACATGCTTAGATTACAGCTTACCAAGGTGGGAATGTGATAGACTAGAAGGAAAATGAAGATCTATCAGCGACAGATGGGACATTGGATCTCCCCTTTCGGGGAGAGGTGAAGTGCGTCTGTTGTATGAGAGACAGGCATTTATGTTCAGCTTTGTTGCTGTTGGTGCTTGGAAGATTAAATATGTGTAGAAAGCTGTATTTGGACAATGAGTGCTGAGGGGGTAGACTGTGGTAGGTATGGTGAATTGATACTCTCAAATGCCATTT
>NW_005274693.1:0-393 GCF_000412655.1 Myotis brandtii | reverse complement strand
AAGTCCTACAGCTGACAAGTGGAGAAACTGAGTATAAACCCCAAGCGGCTGAATCTAGAGTCCCTGATCCTAACCACTGTACCCTATCGCAGTCTCAGGGCCAGAAACCTAAGAGCATTTGAGTCTGAGATCCAATTTTTGTCTCCCAGGGTGCCCCCTGTGGCCATTTCTCTCCCATTTGGGAGAAAACTTTCCATGGACCGCTTTCTGATGCCTTTGGTTTCCTTGCACTTCCTTGGCTGCCTCCCAGAACTCTGTGTCCTCTGCAATAGGGTTGTAGACAATTCGTTCTGTTAGTCCAGCCTCCGTTTGGGGCCAGAGGAAAGGCAGTGTTATCATGAAGACTGAAGATGGTGAACAAAAGTAGTACTTCACTGTGCAGGAATAGCAATC
>NW_005274692.1:0-393 GCF_000412655.1 Myotis brandtii | reverse complement strand
CAACTTTCTGAGGAACTGTATGTAAGGCTTGGAACTTTTAATAGTTATAAATGAGAGAAGATTTCTGCCTAAGCATTATAGCTACTATTTATTAAGTACATACATTTGCCAGATAATGCACAAAGGGTTTCATGTGCTTACAGTTTATCAATTAATGACAGCCACCCCACTTTATAGAGGAAGACTCACAGGCTAGCAGGTACATGATTTGCCCAGGGCCACCCAGCTAGTAAGAAACAGAGCTGGGATTCAAACCCCAGTCCTAACACTTCTAAGCCCACATTCTAAGCCACTATTTTCTATGGCCTAGAAGTGCTTGCTACAGAGTGAGATTGATCAAGGATGTACTGCCTGGAGATTAATAGTTCAAGTTTGATATAAAATGGTGGGTAC
>NW_005274691.1:0-393 GCF_000412655.1 Myotis brandtii | reverse complement strand
CTAAGTGAAATAAGCCAGGCACAGAAAGACAAATATCACATGATTCCACTCAAATGAGCCTTCTAAAATAGTCAAATTCATAGAATCAAAGAGTGGTTGCAAAGGTCTGTGGTAGGAAGGGGGAGTTACTAATCAATGTGCATGATGTTTCAATTAAGCAAGATGAACAGACTTTAGAGATCTGCAGTATAACATTGTACCTATAGTCAATAATGTATTATACACTTAAAAAGGCACTGAGGATAGGTCTCATATTTAGTGTTTTTTTCCACAGCAAAATAAAATAAAAATACATAACATTTTATCCTATATAGGTAGGCATCTCTGTGAAAAGGTCCACTCATCAAGAGGTAAAAGGCTCTTCTAAAGTCACCCTAAAATAGAAAATTAGGA
>NW_005274690.1:0-393 GCF_000412655.1 Myotis brandtii | reverse complement strand
CCTTCGGTTTCAGGATGCTATTAGCTGAAAAACACAGAACACCCCGTGGCCTGAACACTGAAGAAACAACCCAAAAAGCAAATGCAATGGTGTAACAACATTGGGAATTGAGATCAGCTGCTTAGGATGTTCTTGGCTTTTCCCTCGTGATTCTGCAGGAGCTCCAAGCTCATGTCTACATGTGATAATGTCCAAAGACAGGAAGAGGCACGTATTCATCTTGTGTTTCGTTTCAAGAATGAGGAAAACCTTCCTAGGAGCCCCCCAAGCCTGATTTTTGTTATACCCCAATGGGCAGGGCTGCAGCACATGTCCACACCTAAAGCAATTACTGTCAGGGAGGATGGCTTAGTCAGTGGTCAGCAAACTTCGGCTCTCGAGCCACATTTGGCT
>NW_005274689.1:0-393 GCF_000412655.1 Myotis brandtii | reverse complement strand
TAGGTTTTAAAAAAGCGAGATGCAGAACTCCATGTATAGTATCATTTATTCTAAAGTTTGCATGGGGTCATGGAAGTAGGAACAAGTATTTGTTCCCATATGCATAAACCATCTCTGGAAGGATATTCAAGAAGCAGTTGTGATGATCTCTTTGGGGACGGGGAGCAGAAAGAACCTTCCCTTACACGGCATGGATAAGGAAACAGCCTTAAAGAGGCTTGCAACCAGCCTATGCACACTTATCAACAGAGACTCAAACCAGGTCAGCCTGTGTCTTCTCTCCACTACATCCTTTGTGAATGCATTGCCTATACTAAACAAGTTTAATTATTTTAAAACATGATTTTTAAAAATCCAATGTGTGGCCCTAGCCGGTTTGGCTCAGTGGATAGA
>NW_005274688.1:0-393 GCF_000412655.1 Myotis brandtii | reverse complement strand
AATAAGGTGTTAATATAAGTTTTGTTTTAAAGTCTATGAAAGCATTAGTGTTCATTCAAATGCACTTTGGCAAATTATGTTTTCTTTCTGTTTAAAACAGAGGCAACTTTATTTCTCCCAATTTATTGTGTTAGTTTATTAAACATTACTCCAACACTCAAAAATAGCAAGCTAGATTCTTCTTAATAAAATACAAATACTGGTTTCTTAGGATAACCTGGCAGAAAATGAACAATTGAGCTGAGTACTATTTTTCCCATTGTTAGTTCTTTTTATCACCTCACAGAAATGGTGCAAGATGAAATTAGAGTTTTCAATACTGAATAGTATTAGATTTAGTGAAAAAGAATTGGTTATAGGCTATGCTGCATTAGTCCATTATAAACACCTTGC
>NW_005274687.1:0-393 GCF_000412655.1 Myotis brandtii | reverse complement strand
CCTCCCCTGGCCTCCCCAGCCTCCTGGCTTCATCTCCAGCCACACAGGAGCCTGCCTGCGCCAGGGATGTCGCTGTCCCGACTCTCGCCTCCTCAGTGGTTCCGTCTCCGCTGCACCTGACCACCGCCTGCTGGCTCATGGCCTGCGGCTGCTCTAACAGAAACGCACCTCTCGGGGCCCAGGAGGCCAAGACCAAGCTGTGGGCAGGGCTGCTCCTCCTGGGCCCTGAGGGTGCACCTGTTCCCCCCCAACCCCCTCCTCTTCTGGCTCCTGGCGGTTCCCACAGTCCTGCGGTCGGTGGCCTGCAGACAGGGCCCCTGGTGTCCGCCTCTACCCTCACTGGGCTCCCCCGTGCCTCTCTGTGTCTTTTTTCTTATCTAAGGACACTCGTCA
>NW_005274686.1:0-393 GCF_000412655.1 Myotis brandtii | reverse complement strand
ATCTACTATGTGCTGGGAACTGTGCTAGATGCTTTGCAGGGCAGTAAATAAAAGGCATTTACTTGTGTTTGTGAAGATTACATTCTAGTGAAGCGGACAGATAATAGACAACCAGATAAAGAATCTCAGATATTGCTAAGTACTGTGAATAAAAATAAGGCAATGTGAGGGGAGTGGGGTGTCTCTTAGCTCCATGGGGTGGTCAGGGAGGGCCTCTTTGGGATGGGATTTGGGCAGAGGCCTGGCTGAGAGGACTGGGATGCAGTCAAGTGCTTGATGAATATTAGCTGTTATTATAATTCGTGTTGTGGGAATAAGAAGGTCTCCATGCTGAGGAGAACATCCTGCCCCAGGACCCCAGAGGGGGTGCCCCCAACCCTTCCCTTATCTTAC
>NW_005274685.1:0-393 GCF_000412655.1 Myotis brandtii | reverse complement strand
CCCGTGCACAAATTCATGCACCGGGCCTCTAGTATGACATAAACTGAGTCAACTACCTCAAAAAAGCAGTTTCAAAATGGAAGTAGGGAAACATGAAGACAGACATAACTAATAAAATAATTTTAATGGAAATTCATTTTCTATATTTAAAGGCTTTTCAGCATAAAGCACTTTTTCTTTTGAAACACATGAAAATATTTTCACAACTACGAAAGTCCTGGCAAATGGTTTTGTTTGGGTTATGGGGGTGCTGTTTTCATAGAATCAGGCTGGATTTGCTTAAGGAATGTCCTATACCTGAAAGTCACAGTCAACAAAAATAGGTCACTTCTCCACTAAGACCTGAACCAACAATCTTTGTCTAGATCAGGGGTCCTCAAACTTTTTAAACAG
>NW_005274684.1:0-393 GCF_000412655.1 Myotis brandtii | reverse complement strand
ACACCATCAACAAAGCAACCACAAGGCAGACAGACAGGCATTGATTTGCTTTCCAGAGCAGCAGGGGCTTCAGTGAGTCAGACCTCTGGGAAACTAACTGCTCCTTAAAGACTTCATGGTTTACAAGTGAACTGTGAAACTCAGACTGGCTCGCTCATTAGGCCTTGGTGGTGTGAAATTTTTACCTATCAAGGGGCAAGTTTCTTTTTCTCTTTTCTCCTGAAAAATAATGAGAGGAGAAACAATTCACATCAGCTGTATGAAACAAATATTTTTCAAATTATCCACCCAAGCCCTCTCTATTCCCTGTCCACAGCCTCCCATACCTTTGTCATACAAACATACGGAAAGACAAGTATGTGGGGCGCGGCTACAGTGTTTTGGCCAGGTTCA
>NW_005274683.1:0-393 GCF_000412655.1 Myotis brandtii | reverse complement strand
TCAGTCTCTCTGCCCTTTGGTTTTCATAGTCAGATGTTAGGGGCTCCTCTTCTTGGTAGTGGAGCCTTAGGGTGGGGAACCTGGTGTGGGGTTGGGGACCTCCGCAGTTGAAATTTCCCTCCCAGTTCTTAATGACCTGCCCTTTCCTTGTCTCACCCCTGTTACCAACCTTGTCATAGCTTCTTCTTTATATCATTACTTCATAGGACTTATGTTCACCTAGAATTCAGGTTGCTTTATCATTTAGTTGTAATTTTGATATGGTCGTGGAAAGAGGCGAGCCCAGCACTTACCTACTCCACCATCTTGACCAGAAGTCAACAAAGGTTATTTTAAATCATTTTACTTCAAAACAATTTAGTTTCTTTATAAACTGCAAAAGGCAAAAAAAAA
>NW_005274682.1:0-393 GCF_000412655.1 Myotis brandtii | reverse complement strand
ACACAGGTGACACTGTGTCAAGCACTGGACATGAGGTGGTGCTGGCGGAGAGCTTCTGACTGGATTCCATGTTCCTTGTCCTCTCAACTTTCCTAGCACTTCCCTGTGTAGTCAGTAGATCTATGTCCTCCCTTCACAACAGGCACCTCCTCCAAAGCAAGTCTAAGAAAAGTGACGTTTTAGAGAAGTTTACAGACTTGCCGAAGGGCTCAGAGTAAGTTCGTGGTGAAGGCAGAAGTCAGATCTAGGACCACCCCCCTGTACTCCGCACCCGTCAGGGGTCTGATAACATCTCCCCTTCTTTTCATACCTTCTGCACACCTTCCAAGTACACAGCAATAACCTGGGCCTGCTGCCTGCTGGAGGGGGTGCAGTCTAGTGTGAGGGCAGGAG
>NW_005274681.1:0-393 GCF_000412655.1 Myotis brandtii | reverse complement strand
CTAGAGAGTCTGCTCCAACTGGTGTGGGCGGGACCCAGGGTTTCAGAAGCTCCCGGGGGATGCTCATGGGCAGCTGGGGTGAGGACCACTGCGTTTGATAGTTAACCTCCACTCACTCGTTCCTTCTGTTAAAACAAAGAAACAATAGACCAGAATGGAGTCACCTTTGCTCAGCCACGCCACCAAACCCAAGCTCAATGCCTGACCTAATTGCAGCTTCTGCCTCTCCCAGGAGTGGAATTTTAAGCCAATCCATCTGGAACTTCCTGATCAACCCTAGTCAGGTAATCTGCTGATAAGACCCCCTGCCTTCCCCTAAGGAAAGGTGTCCTTGACTAAAGCGATCCACTCGTAACTTCTTTTTGTTGTTGTTAATCCTCATCTGAGGATATT
>NW_005274680.1:0-393 GCF_000412655.1 Myotis brandtii | reverse complement strand
CTCCCCCTCCCTTCCTCTCTGAAATCAATAAAAATTAGAAAGAAAGAAAGGAGGGCAGAGTTAAAGAGGACAATGACTGGGGGACCCTCTGTGGGAAAAATATTTCTTCTGTGGCTTGTGCCACAGTTATGGGGAAGTCCTTTATGTGCAGCTAGTACAATACCTGCGTTGCCTTTGATGGGCTGTCCTACTAATTAGCTCCATCTGCTTCCCTAGGGACTTCCCAAGGGGGGCGGGGAGACAGAGTGCTGCTGGGAGGAGAACCGAGTTATCGGAATCCAGTTCGATGGCTTATCCTAGAGCAGCTCTAGATTAAAATGAGCTGAACTTGGCTCACCTTAGAGGAATCTCTCTCTGGAGAACAGCAGAGATAAGAAAAGAACAGGTCTGCCA
>NW_005274679.1:0-393 GCF_000412655.1 Myotis brandtii | reverse complement strand
GCATTGTAGACCCGGCTTTGGGATGGGGTGCCTGGCCGGGCCCCCAGGGTGGGCAGGATACGCAAGGCCCAGGTCCCCCGGTTCTGAGGAGGGAGGGGCACCACGGCCGATCGCTCCTGAGGCCCCAGGATGAGCAAGGAGACCCAGTCCTGGTAGCTGATGGCTCTGCCCGGGTCAGGCCCCTCCGGCCGGGCCTGGATCTCAAAACCACTGATCAGGGCCCCGCGCTCCACATCCCAAGTCAGCACCGCGGCGTCCTGGGCTCTCTGCAGCCTCCAGGAGGAGATGGCCGGTCCTGGGGGGATCAAGGTGGGGGGCGGGATTTGTGGGCCCTAGAGGGGAGAGGGAAGGGGGCTGCGGGCCTGGACTAATAGGTCTCAGGGGAAGAAGGTC
>NW_005274678.1:0-393 GCF_000412655.1 Myotis brandtii | reverse complement strand
CATGCACAAATTCGTGCACCGGGCCTCTAGTTTATAAGTAATGATTAATATGTACCTGTTTATGGACTGAGGTAAATTTATCTGATGTAAATTTTCTCATTTCTAGGATACTTTCTTCATGAATTGCAAACCCCAAAGATGTAAAGGCAAACTACCTGATGGTGATGATTCTGTACTTAGGATAAGCACCATTGCTTCAGCGATTGCAGATGCATCAGTGAGTACTGATCCTTCCCAACTTGCTGCCATGATCAAGGCACTTTCAAATAAAACCAGAGAGAAGACTTTTCAGGAAGATGGTGAACAACAGGACGTTTCCATCGTGTCTCATTTCATAGCTAATGATTTAGAAAAAAGTAATGGATCCAGTGCATTTGATATGGAGAAATACCT
>NW_005274677.1:0-393 GCF_000412655.1 Myotis brandtii | reverse complement strand
TGAAATCATGAACCCCAGGAAGGTACTCTGCTTTGAGAAATTCCTGAAGTGCCTAAAAGGAAAACCAATTCCTGACAGGATCAGAACCTGAGCTTGGGATTTTTCCTAAGAAAAAGCTCACAGATCATCTAATATTGGAAACATTCTGTGGCACCTTTACAACACATTTTTATTGAGCACCTATTTTCTATGCTACAAACTCCAGCAAGGCACTAAATGAAATACTAAAGTAAATGAGACAGCTCTTAGTTTGAGACAGACATCGGTGGTCAAGAGGTTTCACCCCAATAGATCATTACTGAGCACTTAACTAAGTGCTAGTTGTGACTGGTCTGGGATCTGGTTCCTCTGAACAGTTATCCTATATAACAAAGAGGTAATATGCAAATTGAC
>NW_005274676.1:0-393 GCF_000412655.1 Myotis brandtii | reverse complement strand
CTCCCCTCCCTCCTTGCTTCACTCCCTCCTTCCCTCCTCCCTTTCCCTCCCTCCTTCTCATTCTCCCTCCCCCCTCACTCCTTCCCTCCCTCCAAGGCAGGATGCAGCTCATCTCAGTGAGCTGTACACCCTGGGCCTTCTGCAATTGCCCTCCTCTCTGCCCTGCCCCCTGCAGTCTGTGCCAGGTGGGCGTCCCCTCTCACCTCCTGCAAGGACAGGCCCAGACACAGCCTTCCTCCACAGACCACAGGTCAGGGCTCATGTCTTCCCTAAAGGACACTGCACTCCCCAGAGCTCCCTCTCCAGAGCTCACCCTCCTCCTTCCCCTGGGCCATGAGCCTCCTGGAACATGATTCACACTGGCTGCCTCTGCCCTGGGCAGTGTTTCCACAA
>NW_005274675.1:0-393 GCF_000412655.1 Myotis brandtii | reverse complement strand
CAGATGGCTTCAACCTTCCATATCCCCAAGCCACATCCCCATAATCCCCTCTGGGACAGTATCATGTTTTCAAGTACCCTCTTTGTGCATCCAAATCTCATCTCCAGAGCTTGATTTACAACCATTTCCCTTTATCTATAGAGCAAGATTTTTATTTAAAAATGTTTATTTATAGCCTGTCTTCTCTTGATCTTTATAGTTTTTACCCAAACTCCAGCTGACACATCTGCCCATCTAAATGTACCACAAGGCATTAAACCCAGTAATTCAATATTTATATTTAAAGACCTCAACCTCTACATATTCATAAGAACCCTTTTCCAACTATGTTTCCTATATCAGTAAATGACATATGCATACATCCAGTCACATCTTAGAAAGTAAATTCTAGGG
>NW_005274674.1:0-393 GCF_000412655.1 Myotis brandtii | reverse complement strand
CACACATTTTTAGTTATATTTAGGTTTTCAATTTCTTCTTGAGTGAATTTTGGTAAGTTATATGTTTACAGAAAATGGTATATTTTTTCTTTTTACATTTTCCGGCACCATGTTGTTTATGGAATTTGCTTATTTTTTATCCTCTTTTAATTGTAGTAATATTTTCTTTTAAATTACTATTATTGATTTTTAACTTTTCTTTTTTAATTGAGCAATTTGCTAGAGATTTGTCCATTTTCTTATTCTCATTCAATAAATAACTTTGCCAAGCCTCTCATTTTTTCTATTTCTTTCATGATGTTCCTTTACTACTTCATTCCTTTTACTTTCTTTGTTTCTTTCATATTCTTTTTCTAAACTTTTGAGTTGACATCTAGCTCACTGGTATTTAAT
>NW_005274673.1:0-393 GCF_000412655.1 Myotis brandtii | reverse complement strand
GCAGCAAACATCTCTTGTGACCTATACTATCCTGGAATTATGCAGGGAGAATTCTGAGGAACATATCTCCAGCTTATCTAAATTTGCAACAAATAAATCCACTGCCCAATGGTCAGAGGTGTCTAAAAATATTTGAGCTGAGAACCTAAAGAATGAGAAGGATTTAGCCATGCAACCATGCCAAGATTTGGAAGAGAATATTTCAGGCAGAAAAAAGGGTAAATGCAAAGGTTCGGGGGCAGTGATATAACTGAGGTTATTTTTAATAATGAGGGTGGGGCCTGGTGAGAGGGAGAGTGGTACAATATATCAGAGGTAGAGGAAGGGACCAGACCACGTGGGGCCGTGTAAAATATGGTAATGAGCATGGATCACTTTTCTGTAAGTGCAATG
>NW_005274672.1:0-393 GCF_000412655.1 Myotis brandtii | reverse complement strand
GGCAGCTCTCTTCTGGCTCAGACTCTCCGCAGCCCGTCTCTGGGGGGAGCGGGGCCGCATGGTCAGTGCTGCGGGGGAGCCAGTCTCGGGCGGCCGGGGGCACCAGTTCTCCCGTGGGAGTGGCCACTGCAGAGCTGCCTCGAAGAGGGATAGGTGGGCAAGTCCAGCTCAGCAGAGGATTCTGTGTGTGTGTGTGCACGTGCGTGCATGTGTGCATGCATGTGTGAGAGTGTGCACATGTATGAGTTGTGTGCATGTGCGCATGTAGTGTGTGTGCATGTGTGAGTGTGTATGTGCATGTGTGCGCATGCATGAGTGTGTGTGCATGTGCACGTGTAGTGTGTGTGTGTGTGAGTGTGCATGTGTGAGTGTGTATGTGTGCGTGCGCATGCG
>NW_005274671.1:0-393 GCF_000412655.1 Myotis brandtii | reverse complement strand
TTACCATCTCTGAGTTTCAGTTTCCATATCCATAAAAGAAGGAGACGGCATTCTTTAATCTCTAAGAAAATCATGTTCATCTAAAATTAGTGATTTGAATGAATTCAGGTTTGAGGAAAGAAGCTACTGTAAGAAGTATGATTTGGCTCCAGCAACAAGCAGTTAGGCCTTGGCTAGGAGAGGAACAGAAAGAGTGGTTGTCCCCCTGATGGGCCAGCTCAGGGAGGGGCCTCTGACACTCCCCTCAGAGCCTCCAGCTCGCCCGGGTCTAAGGAAGACAAATACAACATATTCTACTCAGCCAAAGAAAGAACAAAAACAATTTGGGGTTAAGCAGAGTGAATGACATTTCATTAGACAGTCCCCGAATGACACCAAATATCAAAAAGAAAC
>NW_005274670.1:0-393 GCF_000412655.1 Myotis brandtii | reverse complement strand
AGAAAAGAAACGAGCTGGTAGCAGCGTCCGTCCTGCCCTCTCTAAAAATCAATTAATAAAGATTTTTTTTATTGATTAAGGTATTACATGTGTGTCCCTATCCCCCCATTCCCCCTCCACCCCACTCCCGTACATGCCCTCACCCCCTGCTGTCCCTGTCCATCGGTTATGCTTATATGCACGCATACAAGCCTTTAGGTGGATCTCTCCCCCTTACTCATAAAGATTTTTTAAAAAAAAAGAAAAATAGGGACTTTTTCCTTGTGGCAGAGATGGGTGTGGACGGGGAGATCAGCACACGGCCCCTGACCTCTCGTCCGCGAACGAACAGGAAGATACATGCGGTACCTGCTAGGGACGGTGGCCCGTCCTCTGAGCATTTACACTGAGGAC
>NW_005274669.1:0-393 GCF_000412655.1 Myotis brandtii | reverse complement strand
TGTGTCTGTGTCCTAATCTCTTCATAAGGACACCAGTCTTACTGGATTCGGACCCACCCATATGACCTCATTTTAACTTAATTACTATTTATTATTATTTTTTTAAGTACATTCATCCTGACATGTACTTTGAATCACTTTTCTAGCACTGGGGTTGAGATCATTGAAAAACAATTTTGAAATCTGAAGGTGGTAACATCTGTAGCTTTTAGTTTCTTTCATGGAACTAAAACTCAATAAATACATTTTCCGTTTAATTTTTAGTCCCCCCCCCATCCCCATTTTTAATTATCTTCTTTTGATTATATACTTTACAATCACTAGAAAAATTTGAAAGTCCATTTCTATTTTTGCCATATATATATATGGCAAAATAGTAGTGGTTCTGGATAT
>NW_005274668.1:0-393 GCF_000412655.1 Myotis brandtii | reverse complement strand
TCATGAACTTAAAGTGAGACTTTATCCAAAACGGTTGGATAAAACCCCCACATTCAGCTGTTAGGTGTATAGGCACGGAGAGCTAGAGAGTTGGATATAACCAGGACCAAACTTGCCCAGGAGATGACGATTGGGGTGAGGGGGGCAGGGGACGAGAGAGTGAGAATATGTGAAAGGAAGTAATTACCAGGATGGACCATGGACTCCATTCTTGTGGAAAGGGAAGGGGGGAGATGGTAGGTCCGTGAACTGGACGATCAAAGGGTCATTGAGCTATTCCTTCAGGATCTTAAGATGCTGATGCCTCTTGGACGAGATCAGGAATGATCATTCATGGATTCCGTGCCCATCTTGGGAAGACTCGTTGCTGGGGAGTGGTGAATTCACAGAATA
>NW_005274667.1:0-393 GCF_000412655.1 Myotis brandtii | reverse complement strand
TTGATGACCTGTCCTAGAGCTGAGACAGGTCTGAGAAGGCACTTCCTAAGTGAACACGTGGCTTTAGGCCAACTCTGAGGTTCCTGAATTATCTTGCTGAAGGGGAGGATTCTGACACCAGCAATTTTCAGAATGAATCATGGGAGATTAGATCTAATACCAAAGTCTCCAATGGGCTGCCTGGGATCGCTTAGCTCCAGGCAACTGGCATAGAAACTCAAACAATTCTGATGTTCCTTAAACTTTGCACTGATTCTCAGTTACAGCCGAATACCTGCGCTATGTAATAGACTACCATAAGAGTAGCTAAGACGGTGATTCTCCAATGAGGAGAAAGAAGTGCTCCAAACAGTCATCCAGGCAACACCCAACCGTGGTGGGTAGGACTAACTC
>NW_005274666.1:0-393 GCF_000412655.1 Myotis brandtii | reverse complement strand
ATGCTCAACCCCTGAGCCACAGTGGCCAGGCAACTCACAGGATTTTTAATCCTGAGCTAAAGCATAACTACTGAATGATGCCAGCTTCAATGTTCTTTGATTCTGCTTCTGAAGGTGGCAGCAACTTTTCTGCCTTTACAGTTTTGTTTCTAATTCAAATAGCTGCCATTTTAAGAATAGTCTCCTTTTGACAGTAACTGAAGAAAATATTTGTGTTTCTCCCCTTGAGCACTGTGTGTTGTAGTGTTTGTTTACTTGGGCTGGATTTTACCCAAGGCCTTGAAACTAACAAAATCTGAGCTGTTGTGTTCAAAACCATGTACACATTCAGCTCTTTTTTTTTAAAATATATAAAATTATACTAGTACTAGAGGCCCGGTGCATGAAAATTCA
>NW_005274665.1:0-393 GCF_000412655.1 Myotis brandtii | reverse complement strand
GAGAGGATGCAGGCTGGGCTGAGGGGACCCACCCCCCCGTGCAGTGCACTGGGCCTCTAGTTTTTAATAAAATACCTTTAAAAGGAAAACTTTTAGTTATATGTTTCTTTTCTACCAAAATTTGTGATGACTTTGACTTTGCCAGAAAAACAAAAAGTAGTAAATTTTTTATTTGATTTACTGTGAATTTCAAATGATTAATAGTATTCTTATGTGCACACACTTGCAAACAAATACTAGCACACTATAAATTATTAACCCAAACAAGAATCTCCCATTTTTCTGAATAGCTTCTATCTCTTAAATTTTCTATAGAATAGGCAAAGTTTTATTAAAATGCTACCACTCGCCCTGGTTGGTGTGACTCAGTTGGCTGGGTGTTGTTCCGTACAA
>NW_005274664.1:0-393 GCF_000412655.1 Myotis brandtii | reverse complement strand
AGTAGTGATTTATCCATTTACCTACAATAATTTACCCTATCTTCCTGCATCATCACTATAAATTCTGGAAGGTAGGATTGATGTCTTATTTAACCTTATGTTACCAGGATCCAGCACTCATCTGCCATTCAGCAGGCTCTCAACATTCACCAGATGAGTGATGTTGAAAGGAGCACAAGAACACTGAGGCAATGCAGTCTCAGGTCTGCCGCTCTCTGCTAGTTTGATAAGCTGGTTGTCTTTTGTCCCAATGGGTAGTTTCACAAACAAAATAATAGTTTGACTTCTAATCAGAAGACTCTGTATCAATAGCATGCTATCGATTTTTGTCCTAAACTCTTTTGGAATCAATAATCTAGGTGAAATAAAAACTTACTTGTGATAAGAACAAAT
>NW_005274663.1:0-393 GCF_000412655.1 Myotis brandtii | reverse complement strand
GATGTCTCAGAAAAGCACTTAATATCTTTCTAAGGAAGTTAGATGTAGAATAATTTTTCGTTTTAATTCGTAACACTTAGAATGTTTCTTCTTCCTGGTCCAAACTCTAGAATTAACAGAAAAAAATGAAGAAAACTACTTGGGTATTGGCAGAAAAGCAAACTCTTTAGAAGGGAGAAACTATCAGGCTGGCATCAGAACATTCCACAGTAATATGTTACCAAGTTAAGAGAAAAGTCTGATCCCAAAATACTATTCTCAGCTAGTATTTCATTTAATCACAAAGGTATCATGAATATGAAGATAATCTCAAAAATGAAACAACCTGAGGAATGAATGAATGATGAGCTACCTACCCCAATAAAGTGTTACCTCCTAATTGGCCAATGAAGT
>NW_005274662.1:0-393 GCF_000412655.1 Myotis brandtii | reverse complement strand
TTGGCCATTTGTATGTCTTCTTTGGAGAAATGTCTATACAAGTCCTTGGCCTATTTTTGACTGAGTTATTTGAATAGTTCTCATTTTTAACCAAAGACTGTGATCGAAGAGGTCTGGAAAAGGACCTAGGTATCTGTAGGTAATGGAAGTATCACAGATGTTTCTAAAGCAAGTCATGTTTGAGAGCCACTGTGTTACATGGCAAGAGCTTTGCCTCTGCCAACTTAATTAAACATGCACATGTTCATATGAAGGATCCAAGAAAAATTTAGAACTCCGTCATGTTGTTCAATTTCTCTCTATATTAGACAGAGTCACTATGATTTGATTTTGATTCATGAATGATCTAGTTGCCTTCTTTTCTTACCTTCAGACAACCTTGAGGAGGTTGAT
>NW_005274661.1:0-393 GCF_000412655.1 Myotis brandtii | reverse complement strand
GTTGTTGTGCACCCATCACCAACCACAATCCCTGTCTGGAATTCTGAAAATCTATAGCCATTAAACAATAACTCCCCATTTCCCCTTCCTTCAGCCCCTGGCAACACACCATTCTACTTTCTGTCTCTGTGATTTTAATGATTTTAAATACCCCATATGATGGAATAATGCAATATTTGTCCTTTTGTGACTGGCTTATTTCATTTAACAATATCCTCAAGTTTCGTCCATGCTATAGTATAGTATGTCAGAATTCACTTTTTAAGACAATATTTCATTGTCTGTATATACCACATTTTGCTTATCTATTCATCTATCAACAAACACCTGTGTTGCTTTCTCATTTTAGCTATTGTGAATAATCTATAATAATAAAAGCTTAATATGCTAATT
>NW_005274660.1:0-393 GCF_000412655.1 Myotis brandtii | reverse complement strand
TAACTCTCATATTGCACCTTTTGAATACAAAATTTCTAGTCTGACAAGAGCACAATAGAATAAATGCAAACAAATGGTCATAGAATATTTATAAAATTTTTGCCTTTAATTCATATATACTTTTTTCTCTTTGTGTCTATTATAAAGTTCAATATTAATCACATCTAGTAAACTGTTGGATCATCTATTTGGGGGAAGAAAACAATTACCATTCCACTAGAGCTATTTAAAGTTTAAATTCGTTGCCAGCAGGCATTAGTAAATTTCCACCAGTCATATAGTGACGTGAGGTAAAAATTCAGAGCATATTAGTGTTTATAATTCATTGTTTTTTAAAAAACTGTATTTTCATTGACTTCAGAAAAGAAGGGAAAGGGAGAGAGAAATAGAAAC
>NW_005274659.1:0-393 GCF_000412655.1 Myotis brandtii | reverse complement strand
AAAAAAAGAAATGTGAAAAATGGATATAGAAAAATATTTTGGTGTGTTTTCAGTAATGCCAGGCAGATTAAATATCCTAAAATAGCCTTGACACAAAACACCTGGGCATGTTGGGTGATATTTAATCTACATTCTTTAAATGTATAACTGAGCTCAAAAGAAATATAGAAAATTTGAAAGGGCCAATGATGAAGAAGAATTTGGAAAGGGGAATAGAAAGAAACTGAATCTGGGCTGTTCTGCAGGGTTTAGGGAAGCATTATAGATCATAATGATCAAGGGACTTAAATAGTAATGGCTTCATGGAAGTGGGGGTAGATAAAGTTTTAGGCTTTTATAAAGAGGGCATTTAAATTAAAACCTTCACAAATTCTAGAATTTTTAAAGGACTAT
>NW_005274658.1:0-393 GCF_000412655.1 Myotis brandtii | reverse complement strand
ACTGGCTGAATCCACAAATAAACTTTGTACAATAATTGCCTTAAATGCAATTCTCATTAATTGATCCATCCTTTAAGAAGACTGCCAGGCTCATTGATAAGGGCTGAGGATATAAAGATGGATGAAATGAATGTCTTTCCTCAGGGAACTCTGTATCCTGGTGGAGAGCCATATCTATATATATAAAAGCCAGCAATGGAACTCTGTAACTACCAGAACAACCAGTTGCTATTATGCCCACTGTGGCCAGCAAAGGAGCCTGATGGGGGGCGGGGCTGGCAGGCCAACCTCCTGCAGCCCCTCCCCAAGGCTGGCCCTGCCCCCGATCACCTCCCTTACCCCAACAGGGAGCAGGGCCAGCCGGCCAAACTCCTGCAGCCCTTTCCCCTGTCC
>NW_005274657.1:0-393 GCF_000412655.1 Myotis brandtii | reverse complement strand
GTGTGTGTGTGTGTGTGTGTGTGGAGAATGGTTGTTTAGGAGGTGGGAGGGAGAAGCAGAAATTAAATAAGATTAATTCTCCAGTATATCGCTAACTCCATGTTTACATATGTAAAACATAAGCAGCGGTTACATAGGGTACCACACTGTCACGTGGCACCTCTGGTTATACAGCTTCAACATTCTATATAGTTCAAATTCCCTCACTTATTAGATCGAGGAAGATATGTAACAATATATCTCTAGGTTACAAAATAGATATGATTCATATTTATTCACTTAAATATTGACCTTCATTTTGTGGGGCAACCTATTGCCTTATGGAAACTTGGATCCAGTCACATTCTGATAAACGACTCAGTCAGGTCAAAGCTTTCCTTGAGAAAAAAAAAA
>NW_005274656.1:0-393 GCF_000412655.1 Myotis brandtii | reverse complement strand
ATTTGGTGCTTTGATACATTTGATAGAGATACAAGTAGTTTTAGCTCAAGATGTGGCACAGGTAGAAAGTGTGGGGTGACACATTCCTCTCCACTCAACTCTGGGCTGCATGGAAATACAAACAATAGCCCTGACTCTAAAGAGCTCATCAATTTTGCTGAGCATCAGAAAGAACAAGGCAGGAAACAGCTGATGGCAGATAAATCATTGACACTTGACTTTAAAATCTAAGCTGAATAATGTCCAGAAAACCCACACACACAGAATGTTTTGCACACAGAGGTGAAGATGAGATGACTGGCTTCAAATGACTGTCTCAAACCCTCTCATAACTAGCTCACCTTTGTTAACTTTGCATGTGGACCTGCCTCATAGAACTCAGATTATATTGGA
>NW_005274655.1:0-393 GCF_000412655.1 Myotis brandtii | reverse complement strand
GTAAGTCAAGGCCCCACTGTATTATCTTTAGGAGTTTCATTGTATCATTCAGTCTTCTTTCTAACTTCTTCCTCTTATAATACGGTGAGGTTGTGATTTTTATATTTGAAGCTACATTGTGTGGGGAGCGTACAAGTTAATACTTTGTATGCATGTGTTCACATGTGTGCATGTGTGTGTATATCTGCATATGTGTATATATACACATGGATATATATGCATATATAATCTTCTTGATTTTTCTTTCTATTCCTTTTAATGCCTTTATTTTTACTTTGACACTAAAACTACTGAAAAATCACTACAATGATTACACTAACAATTTTTTTTCTGGTTAGTGTTTGCCTAGCAAGTCCTTTCCCATATTTTTGTCTTAAAACTAGAGGCCTGGTG
>NW_005274654.1:0-393 GCF_000412655.1 Myotis brandtii | reverse complement strand
TTGCTAAACATTAACAGGAACAGCTTCCCATCTGACCTTCATTAAAGAAACTACTTGAAAGTCTATTTTGGCCATCTATTAAGAGGAAAGGAGAAAACACAGTGATTATGATTAATAGGAAAGTAAAGGTAAGTGCGATAGTCCATGGGGGAGGGGTAGCAAGAACCTCAGTTTCCCCTGTGCAGGGTCCCGCAGGTAGACTAAAAAATTAATCTGTAGGTTTGTCCATACCAGACAACATAGTTACAAAACTAGTAAAAACTAAGACTAAGCTGGACATTTTATAATTAAGCTTTTGTATCACTATTCTTCCTGTCTTAAAGAAATGAGGTTAGAGATGGATTTAATGGCTCTTCTGGACTTCCTATGCTTACCTCATCTGCTACATTTTGG
>NW_005274653.1:0-393 GCF_000412655.1 Myotis brandtii | reverse complement strand
GGAGAGATGCTTCTAGCATCCGGAGTGATGTTAAGCCATATGACTTTGATTTTCCCAACCTTAAGGTCCTGAAATTTGTGGACTGGGGAAGGCAGCTCAGAGACTCCTGGGCAGGAATCCCCTTTCCACAGTTGTTGGCCAGTGCCGATGCCGCCCTCGCTGTGCCTGCTGGGGATGAGGCGCTCCCCCTCCCCATGGAACTCTGCTGGAAAGTTCTGAGAGCTGCCTCCTTGCAGCTATTCCCAGGGGTCCCTGCTCTGCTCTGGGTTACCAAACCAACCACCTCTGTTCCCTCTGCCCCCAGAGCCCCCCAAAGCTGAGGACACGGCTCCTGTCTCCACTTCCACCCCATGTCTCCTTACCTTATGAGTTACCCATGGGCAAGCCTGGCTC
>NW_005274652.1:0-393 GCF_000412655.1 Myotis brandtii | reverse complement strand
AAAAAACCAATCCTGATTAACTTAGGCAGAATAATTAGTTTATGGGCAGGAGACAGTAACTTAACAAATGGAAATGTCAAGAACCACAAGTCGTTCTTAAAATGGAAAACCTATCAAAGAAAAGTCATAAATGTGTGTATAAATGTGTAAGAAACTTCTAGAATGCATCGGGACTATGATTTGTTACAGCCACTTTGGAGGGCAATCTAGCAGCATCTAGTAAAGCTGTGCCTACCCTATGATCTAGTAAGTTCCACCTCTTAGTATCCACTTGGAGAAATATACACACTTGTGCCCAAGGAGACATGATTAAGAGTGGGCATTGCAGCCTTTTCTGTAATTCTGAGAAACTGGAACAACCTAAAAGTCTGTCAATCATGGAAGAGATAAAAA
>NW_005274651.1:0-393 GCF_000412655.1 Myotis brandtii | reverse complement strand
CCCTCCCTCTCCCTTCCTCTCTGAAACCAATAAAAATTATATTTAAAAAATAATAAAATAAAATAAAAAATGTGCATTTTCTCAGCTCAAGTATCAGGAAATATTTTCACTGTGATCCACTCTCCTAAGGGCCGAAATCTCCTCAGAAAGGACCCATGTGGCAAGTCGCCGGCCAGATGTTACAGTTCAGGCAAGAGAACCTCGCACAACAGCAGAACCTAGACCACGGGGAACTGGCGAAGCCCCCGCTGCCTCTCTTTCACATTAAAATGGAGGCCAGACACTGCGGACACCCAGGCGGGCAGCCCACACCCACCATGTCCCTCCGGCCCCCACCAACCACCTCCTCTGCCCCCCAGGCCACGCCACTCCCGGATGCCCCATTTGTGCTGC
>NW_005274650.1:0-393 GCF_000412655.1 Myotis brandtii | reverse complement strand
AATATTTTTAAATGCCTAGTTCATAATATAAAATACAAGGGTCAAAAATTCATCAAAGTGCAAAATAGACAAGTAGATTTTAATGTAACAGGAAGTTAATTGATATGCTTTTAGATGCCACAGTGTAAATAACCTTCAAAAAACGAAATACAACAACTCTACTTGTCAAGTTTTAGTACAGTATCAATTATGTAAAAAAGCTATTAAAGTATTCTCCAATTTTCCAACTACATATATTTTTGAAGCTGGGTTTTCTTCATATAGTTCAATGAAAACAGCATATCAAAACAGATTGAATGCAGAAGCAGATATGAGAACTCAAATATCTTATACTGTCAGACATTTAAAAAAAAATGGAGATACAAAAATGTTCAACAAAGCCACTCTATTCCA
>NW_005274649.1:0-393 GCF_000412655.1 Myotis brandtii | reverse complement strand
AACTACAATTCCCATCAAAAGCAAAAGGAATCGATGTTCAGAGAGCCACCAATGGCTTATGGCTCCTTTATCACTTCAAAACTTTCACAAATAATTCACCACAGCTGTCACAAACAGGCTGGGAGCGCCAAAGGCCGCATGTGTACTCATTTCCGAGGCCACAGAACTCTCTGACAGGTGCCACGTCACACTGAAAGCTCATCTTCGATTGGGGGTAAGACTGTCTTTTCCCATGTGGCACGGGGTGGGCCAACCTATAATAGCAAAGGTGTGTTCGGTGTTGAATACAGCATTTAGAAGAGTTTTGACTCCAAGACCTTGCAACTTCTTACAATAGATCCAACTTAGTATCTCAGGAGTTCAAGAGGAAAAGAGAACAGAGAGGCCTGCGGT
>NW_005274648.1:0-393 GCF_000412655.1 Myotis brandtii | reverse complement strand
GGGGGAAGGAAGACCTACTCTTGCACGAATTTTGTGCGTTGGGCCTCTAATATGAAATATCCCTTAAGAACATTGATAGGCATTCTCTCATCCCGAAAGTGAGCACAGCTTGAAACCCAGAATAGATGGCTCCAAGCCACCTGGAAAACAATATGGCTGTTTACAGTTTAAAAGGAAATTCGAATTTGAAACGAGGCAGTATTTTGTATGAGGTCTTTTGTAGGGTGTATAAGACCAGGGTGTCCACCAATGCACTTACTTCTCAACAAAAATTTTAAAGGTTTCACCCTGGCACAGAAGGCTCATGGCTTCGATTCCCAGTCAAGGGCACATATCCGGGTTGCAGGTTCGATCACCAGCCCCGGTCGGGGTACATATGGAGGCAACCAACCT
>NW_005274647.1:0-393 GCF_000412655.1 Myotis brandtii | reverse complement strand
GGAGGCAGGATATGGTTGGATTGTGTTTCCCAACTCCACTCCACATATTTCTGCCTTGCTTTGACTTTTTATCATGGGAACCAATTCACTTATTACTCCTGAAATAAAAAGCAATTTGAAAGAGCCCTCTGGTTGCTGGGTGGAGCTTGGGCTGGAGAGGCAGAAAGAGGCCAGGAAGGCCAGGAGGCAGCCAGAGAATCAGGGAAGGAGCTGAGGAACGGGTCGGAGAGGAGGGGACAAAGAGACACTCAGGGGGGATGCTGGCCCCGAGTGAGTGGGTGTGTGCAAAGGAGCAGAGAGAAGGTGAGCATCGTGACCTCGCTCCCTTCAATCCTCTTCCTCTAGGGATCCTTTGGAGAAAGTCTAGCTCGATGCTACCATCTTTAATACCTT
>NW_005274646.1:0-393 GCF_000412655.1 Myotis brandtii | reverse complement strand
CATCTCATAGTTCTGTAGTTAATACTGTATTGTATATTTGAAAGTTGCTAAGACTAGATCATAAAACTCTCATCACAAGAAAAAATTTTTTGTAACTATGTAAGGTGATAAGTGTTAGCTAGACTTATTGTGATGTATACAAATATTGAAGCATGTTGTACACCTGAAACTAATAAGTGTTATATTAATTATATCTCAATTAAAAAAATAATAGCTGTTAATTTCTTAACTGGGGGAGATACTTGGACATCCAAGTTATTGAAGCTAATAGATCCCCTACTCTCTCAATGCAAAAAGACATTCTGCAAGACACTTTATAATGAATCCAATAATTTAAAAATATCCAAAGTACCCAAGATGATCTACAGATTCAGTGCAATCCCTCTCAAAATC
>NW_005274645.1:0-393 GCF_000412655.1 Myotis brandtii | reverse complement strand
GAAATGTGGGGCTTCGGCCATATGAGCCTGCTGGCTGGTTGGGCGGCTGGCTGGATGAGTTGGAGCTCCAGGTGGCTCCTGTGGAGAAGCAACAACTATGATGAGTTGAATAAGCGCCCACCCTGTGCGAGTAGTCGGAGAAGCACTTCAGGTGCATTATTTCAGCTGAGCCCCCCAAAATGACAGCGAGTATTTATTGAGCACTTACTATGCACCACATTGGGCTTTGTGATTTTACAGCATTCTCATTGGATCCTCATATCACCTGCTTAGGTAGAGTTACCTAGTGAGGGTGCAGGTGACAGTAACCTGACTCAGCTCTCCTTGATGTCCAAGCCAGTTTTATTGGATAAGGATATTGAAAAAAGTCCTTGGGATAAACCTTGATAGCTT
>NW_005274644.1:0-393 GCF_000412655.1 Myotis brandtii | reverse complement strand
ATTCACACATCCACTCTTCACACAGGCTAAAGAAATTTGGGGTCACAGTTCTCTTTATTACATCTCAGTCCTGGTGACACACCTGGTACTCCAGCACCCATTCCCTCATGCATCAGCATCACTGGCTGTTTGGATGTTAGAGATACAAGTAAGAAGGGGCTCCCACCTGCAGCCTTAGTCTAGGGGTGAGAAAAGACCCATAGACTAATATTTCAATGAAGGATATTCTCACAGAGACAAGGTATATCAGACATTACCGGAGGGTGTCAGGAAATGGCTAGGATGACTACCATTTATTGAGCACTTACCACATGCCAGGAACTGCTCTATTTTTTTTTTACACTTAATCACTTTAACAGTCCCCCGAGGGAGGGACTATTATTCTGTCATCTT
>NW_005274643.1:0-393 GCF_000412655.1 Myotis brandtii | reverse complement strand
AGAAAGCTTGCCAGCCAGACAAAAGTTACATTTATCAGGCCGAGCCTTAGATCCAAACACAGGTGTTACATTAGTGCATGTGGAGGTGATATGTTGCTTCTAGGTTACGGCTTTCAAGATGTGGATTTGCCACCTTCTTGTCTCCTTTCCAATGGCTAGAAGTGGAAGACAGGAGGCATCTGGGCACCATTTGAATGAAAACTACCGAGTAACCAGGATTACTGAAGCTAGAATGTTATGTGAGCAAGAAATAAGCTTTTATTGTGTTAAACTGATATTTTGAGATTTACTTCTCACAGCAACTGCATTAACCTAATAGTGTGTAAATTTATTTCAGGGATGCAATCCCTTCCTAGCTTTCTTTTTTTAAAAAATATATTTTTATTGATTTTT
>NW_005274642.1:0-393 GCF_000412655.1 Myotis brandtii | reverse complement strand
CTTATTATTTTAACATTCCCACTCCTTATGCATTGCCAATATAATACATAACCCATATCTGATCACCTTTTCTGATTCATTAAGAAAGGTCTCTGATAAATGAAAGGAAGTACATATTCATAGTTAGGTTTCAGGACAAGATCAGTCAGGATTTTGTCTTCTAAATGGTGGCCAAACTTAATAAAAGGAATTATGACAATACTTGGGAAGGAAAGGCAGCCATCAGGTGCAGAAGTCACGGAAGGTTTTGTGCAGAAGGTGGGAATGCACAGGCCCTCTACAAAAGGCTAAAATAGATGTTCGCTGAGGAAGATAACCTGTGGATTTGAGTCTAGATTGCTCACGCTTTATATTCCACTAGTGGCCCAGTACATGAATTCATGCACATTGAAA
>NW_005274641.1:0-393 GCF_000412655.1 Myotis brandtii | reverse complement strand
TTTTTTTTTAACAAAGAGGAATTACTTGGTTTATAGTACAGTAACTTAAAACTGAAGTTGAATGTCATTGCCAACTGCTGATAAATCACAGATTAAACATCTCTGAAGCTATAGAAAACGGTTCTGCTATTAGAAGTCACCAATAATCTCTGCCACAGTGGACAAAGTTCTCCCACCCACCAGTGCTCAGAAGCCTGCTTTTGGTGGACTTCCTAATTTCCCTTTTCTCCAGTGGCTGTGGAGGCCAGAGTCTTCATTCTGCTTAAGTGCTCCAGGCTCCTTTTAAGAAGTCCTTAGAGAAGACTGCTTAGTACCTAGAAACCTTCCAGTTTCACAGAATTCAGTCTTACTGTTTCCTGTCTATACTAATAAAAGGATAATATGCTAATTAGA
>NW_005274640.1:0-393 GCF_000412655.1 Myotis brandtii | reverse complement strand
GAAGAGGAGGGACTATCAGAAACAAGTCATTTATGTCACTTGGAAAGAAGGTTGGGACTAGCCAAGAGACACATAGTAATGATGGCGGTGGGGCTGCAAGTGAAAGGATAAGGGATGTCCGGAAGGGCTGCAGCACAGATAGATGTCACATGGTTTTGTAGAATTAAACCTGCAAATCCATGGGGAGTGCTGACACTTAGGGCAGCTGTTCTCAGAGTGTGGCCCCTGACCAGCGGCATCAGCAGCGTCTGGGAACTTGTTAGAAAGGCAGATTCCAGAGCCCACCTCCGGCCTACTGAATCAGAACTCTGGGGGTGACAAGCCTTCCACAGGATTCTGATACCTGCCAAATTATGAGAACCACCAATTTAGGAGTGGACTCTTCAAACTAGT
>NW_005274639.1:0-393 GCF_000412655.1 Myotis brandtii | reverse complement strand
TTTTTTTTTTACTTTTTCTTTTGTTCCACTTGCCCGAGACAACATATCCGAAAAAAATATTGCTATAAAAAAGTCCAATATTTCACTGCCTATGTGTTCTTTTATGATTCTTATGGATTTGAGTCTAACATGTATTTAATCCACTTTGAGTATATTCTAGTGTATGGTATAAGAAGGTGGTTCAAATTCTTTCTTTGTGTGTATCTGTTTAATTTCCTCAACATCATTTATTGAATAGATTATAATTACTTGATTGTATATTTTTGCCTCTTTGTCAAATATTAACTGACTATAAAGGAAAGGGTTTATTTCTGGGCTTTCTAACTATGATCCATTGACTATATATCTGTTTTTATGCCACTACCATGCTGTTTTGATTAGTATGGTTTTTTT
>NW_005274638.1:0-393 GCF_000412655.1 Myotis brandtii | reverse complement strand
CAAACCCAAGTTTGTAGGACTTGAAAGCCTGTGCTTTTGGCCAGTCCTCTGTACTGCTCCCTCCACTTGGTAAGAGCATGTGAAGGAGAGCCTTGGCATTTGTAGACTTAATATTTGCAAGTAATCCTAAAGGCCCATGGGTCAAGTCACTTTAAGATGTGTCCTGGCATGGGTTAGAATGGCATGCCTGTGTGGCTGGCACATGGGAGCAGTGAGGGGGCCCCGCCTTCTGGGCCAGCTTGCATCTGGCAAGAAGAGAACATTTTCATCCCTGTATCCATTAGAGCTTGCTCCTCACATACTGTTTAATGAATCCCTTCATGGAAAGTGTACGATGGGCCTTTGTTGCAACTGGGGACAAAATACCAGATCTAGAAGTTCTGCTAGGAATGG
>NW_005274637.1:0-393 GCF_000412655.1 Myotis brandtii | reverse complement strand
CTTCAACCCTCTCTAGGTTGTTGGGGTCTTTATTCTGAAGGTGGCTGGAAGAAGGAGTGAGGATTATAAATGGGAGGCTTTCCTTAATTTGTTCAGCTTGAAAATGGTGGGCCTCCTTTCCATTCAGGGGCCACTGATAAGATCTCTGACATGAACTTCAAGGCGGGCATAGCCTGTGATCTGGCAGAGTGACCACTAAGAAGAGAGCACGGATACAAATGAACATTCACTGTCTCTTCCTCGAGACCTAGATACCAAATTGAAGTCAATTAATGATAGGTTTGGTGAACCCAATGCATGGAAGCCTTATGCTGGGCATAACAATGTTTTTTCCTATGATGTTAGGGATGATAATCAGGTGGGTGAATAACCATATTGTTAATAAGAAATGGA
>NW_005274636.1:0-393 GCF_000412655.1 Myotis brandtii | reverse complement strand
CCCATTTTAATATTAATATATTTTCCAGTCTTGTGTCTTCACATCTCTGAGTGAAGTGGAAAAGAGAAAATGTCTTCAGCCTAATTCTCATTAATCATCAAATTAATTAATGTGGCACTGTGGACAGTTATATAATATTTTATTATATATGGGATAATTCTGTCTGTTAGAATAGACATTGCCATCAATCAATCAGAATAGACACTGGCCATAAACAATAATTATGATAGCAGAGTACACCTATGCTGAGCTTAATTTTTTTTCAAGTTTTTCTCCACCATGTTCCCAGAGCAGACTTTAGAGTCAACCTCACCCTAAAATCAAGGATGAGAGTGAAAGTCATCTCAATTTCCAGGAGGAAAAGAGAATCATGCTTACCAGAAGGGAAATAAA
>NW_005274635.1:0-393 GCF_000412655.1 Myotis brandtii | reverse complement strand
GAGCAAGGCTTTAGCCAAGATGGATATTTTGGTGACTGAGACAGAAGAACTGGCAGAGAATATACTCAAGTGGCGAGAACAACAAAAGGAAATTTCCTCTTGTATTCCCAAAATATTAGCTGAAGAAAATTATCTTCACAAATGTATTGTAACACCATAACGCCTTCTTTATCTTTACTTCTAAAGTTTATGTCCAAACTATTAATGCCAAATGATACAACTTGTTCAATTAAGCAAAAATGGTTTCTTTTTGCTTAATTGTATGTAGTCGTGTGAAGTCCATTTCTAGTCAATGATAACATGGGTATTTATAGGCTTTGCTGCAGCCCTCTCTATGTTAGAGTACTAAAATTCCAAGTTCATTAAGACCAAACTAAATTTTCCTTCGTTTTT
>NW_005274634.1:0-393 GCF_000412655.1 Myotis brandtii | reverse complement strand
TGCACAGCCCTCGGCCGGCCCAGACCTAGAGACACGGGACCACAGTCCTGCCCTCCTGGGTCCTAAGCGGGTGGGCGAAGGCCACGGTGTGAACTGTCCTGGGGGAGGGGCCAGGGGGCTGATGGGAGGTGTGGGGGAGGGACGCCCAGGGGGCTCATGGAAGGTGTGGAGGAGGGACGCCCAGGGTGCTGATGGAAGGTGTGGAGGAGGGACCAGGGGGCTGATGGAGGTGGGTCGGGCACTGCCTGGAGCCTGAGCTGCAGGAGGAGGGCACTCCGGGCGGAAGAGCAGCTGGTGGAGGTTTGTGGTCAGCAGTGCTCTGGGCTGGACCCGGCCCTGTCCCCTCACGGCCCCTGTGGCCACGGTCACTGTGGTGGCCTCCCTCCCGCTCCC
>NW_005274633.1:0-393 GCF_000412655.1 Myotis brandtii | reverse complement strand
TGTATAATAGATTGCAATGTAAAGTGTATTTTTTATGTGGGTCATAATCTAAAAAGTTAGAGCCTAAGTAGTCTCACAATTGGGTTTGAATAATTCATATATCCTAGTCCAATAGAATGTATCTATATCTTACCTGACTTCAAAAAGTGTGGCAAAGTTTTTATCACTTTTTGGTTCCCTGGTCTATTCTGATTTTCCAACTTCATTTTTCTGAGCTTCATTGGTTGGCTTTACTCTCCAAAGCTATTCTTTCTCTCTCCCTCCATAGACTTCGTTTTCTAGAGTATTTTTATGTCCACAGAAAAGTTGTGTGGAAAATACAAAGTTCTCAGACACCCGTGCCCCAGACATGCACAGCCTCTCCCACTATCAACCCCTATCAATACGCCCACC
>NW_005274632.1:0-393 GCF_000412655.1 Myotis brandtii | reverse complement strand
GTTTCAAAGCCATGAAGAGAGGGATGTTGTGAGTCTGTCATGTTCCAGGAACCTCATTTACCACTTTTTGAAAACTCACAGAAATGTAGAAAAGCAGGTAATACAGGGTCATAGATGAACTGTCCACCTTGGGTCCCACTTAATCACACTCTACATGGTGCTTTTTCATTAGTCAGGGTCTCATTTGCCACCAAAGAGTCTGGCCCAGGTCTCCAGAGGTCCATTCCTTTATCTTCCAGCTTCCTAACCGGACCTCAGGTCTTTGATTCACTCAAAGAGGCTCAACATCCCCAAATCTGTAATCCATGGCTCCGCCCCTTTTCTACACACTCACGGATTGGGTTGCAGAGTTTAAATTGTGTTCCTGTAACATTTCTATGGACTATCTGGATA
>NW_005274631.1:0-393 GCF_000412655.1 Myotis brandtii | reverse complement strand
TCTCTCTGAAATCAATAAAAATATTTTTAAATAAATATATAAAATTATGTCCTAAAATTTGTCAAGAAGCACATTCCCTTAAGAGTGTTCTGATTAACAATAGGAGCAAGCCCAGCCCAGCAAAAATTAGGTAAGGGTCCTGCCGGAGCACCCGGTTGTTTCAACTGGTTTCAAAGTGGTGGGTCTTTAATAAAGGGAAAAGAAGATCAGAGCATAGAGCCCAACCCCCAAAAGCCAAAATGATCAAATGTAAGGCTACATGTAGGCAAGATCTTTAGCTGTGCTTCTTCAGAGGTAGAAACAAACTGAATTCCTACTAGGGTTTGTAGGGAACTGATTTACTTAACAAACAGACTGACAGAGAACTGCTTATAACTGCACACTCTGAAAAGG
>NW_005274630.1:0-393 GCF_000412655.1 Myotis brandtii | reverse complement strand
TTTTTTTTTAATCCAAATATTAGCAAAAGTTCAATAAACAAACTGCTTTCTCTCTGATGATAAATGTACCTTATGAAGACAATATGCGTAGATCGGAAACCTTGATTTGTCATCATAGCTCTAAACCTAGCTCCCTGAGAGGACTAACAGCAGATATGAATTTATGTCATTTCTACCAGCTATTTGGATCTCATCTGAAAAGCTTTTTTAACTTTAGAAGAATTTACAGAAAAAACAAAAATGAATTTGGCAAAGGTTCTTCTTAAAGTAGTTATCTACTTTCACTGAAAAACTAAAACCACCTACGATGACTTACCACTATTCTTAAAATACTTTTAAAAAGATTTTGATATCCAAAATGTAATAAAAGGTTCTTATTAACCAGTCTGGAGT
>NW_005274629.1:0-393 GCF_000412655.1 Myotis brandtii | reverse complement strand
CACTCTACATGCCATCTCCTGGCTCTCAACCCTGGCTGTGCACCAGAATCGCCTGCATTTTTTTATGAAAACACGCTTGGTCCTCCATCTTGGACCAAAGACTTGGAATTTCCCAGGCTGTCTTCAGGCATCTCAATTTCTAGAAGTTCTGTGTCATCCCTCTTGTCTGCTCGCAGACTTCACTGGTACTTTTCTATTTCTTTCTCCTGCATTGTGGATTTCTCCCTTTCCACTGGATCAGTACACTAGCATGCCCTAATGTCACCTGTCTTTGTAAAAGAGCTTCTCTTTTATTACGTCTTTCTTCAGGTATTGTTCAGGACAGTGAAAAGCTGGGAAAATTCCAGGGCAAGAGGAGTAGGGAAACTGAGACAAGAAAGTTAAAATAAGGCC
>NW_005274628.1:0-393 GCF_000412655.1 Myotis brandtii | reverse complement strand
GAGACTTCTGATAGAAAAATGAAGAGATGCTTTTCTGCCTTTATGCATTTCCTTTTAATAGTTCTAAACAGAATCGGGTTCACTTTTCCCTCTCCCTGGACATTTTTCTGAGGGACTCATCATTTAACCTGCGCATGTTTCTATGTCCACCAGCCAGAGAGTGGTCCGCGAGCAGGAAGGAATTCTTCATTGTGTATGCCCACCAGTAGATAAAGTGGCATATCCTCCTGGAAATTTATGAAAAAAAGCTTTTCTTTTCTAATGATTCTTTTCTTTACTGAATGGTAGAGTTTGCGCCATACAGAAGTAAGAAAGCAAAGGACTCACATTGCATGGGTGCTTTTATTTTTTATTTATTTATAATTTTTTATTGATTTCAGAGAGGAAGGGAGA
>NW_005274627.1:0-393 GCF_000412655.1 Myotis brandtii | reverse complement strand
GGCAGGTTGCTGGTGGCTGCTCCTGAAGTCTGAGGCTGGTGGGACTGCTCTGGGTTCTAGCAGTCTGGTCTGGGACCGCATTTTTCTCTGGTGACTTGGCCCCTGAACATTGGCTGCACCGTGGCTTCAGAGCCACGCAGCCCTTGCCTGGGGATTTCTGCCAAGTTGAACAGCCAGCACCATTGCTTCCTTCTGCAGACAGGGACTTCTGAATGCTCTGTTGTCTGAGTGCCGGGGCAGCCCTGGAGGGCTCGCCCAGCCTCTGCCTGAACACACTCCACCACACAAACAGGAGTCCGCTGCCCAGCCCCTCCAGCAGCACTGTCCCTGCTGGGACTTCAGCCAAGGGGAGGCCCAGGGCTCCCCTCACCTGCCTGCCTTCCCCACTCATGC
>NW_005274626.1:0-393 GCF_000412655.1 Myotis brandtii | reverse complement strand
TCAAAACCCATAGAATGTACAACACCAAGAGTGAATCTTCAGGTAAACTATGGGCTTTCGTTGATAATGATGTGTCAATGCGCGTCCATCTGTTGTAATAAATGTACCTCTCTGGTGCAGGAAGTCAAAAATGAGCAAGGCTGTGTGTGTAGGGGCTGTGGGGTTGATGGGAACTCTGTACATTCAGCTCAATGTTGCTGTGCATCTAAAACAGCTCAAAAAATAAGGCTTATTAATTTTTCTTTAAAAAAATGTATCCGCTGAATCTGCTATTAATATATATCAACATATTAATGCTATTTTCAAGACACAGTCACCTTAGAAATTAACATAAAGATCAGAAGATGGGTATTATCCCAAATTGAGTGAAGCATATGGAAAGACATAAATAAA
>NW_005274625.1:0-393 GCF_000412655.1 Myotis brandtii | reverse complement strand
TTACCTTCAAATGAAAACTCTCAAAATTCAAAACAACAAAAAAACAACAAAAAACAACATGCATTTATTAGGATGACATGGAGGGTTCAGCCATTTCTCCCTCCAATGGGAAGGGAAATTTTGATAAGACACAAAACATTGCTTGGTTTTACCTCAAGGGACTTACACCCTCATAGCTCTGACTCCTCACTTCTCCACAGGAATTCAATAAAATGGCATGTAACAATACAAAACAAAAGCAAACAGCAAAGCGCCCTCCACTAAACTAGATATATCCCTACCTCATGTTACCTTCTAAAAAGTGGCAGAAACCTGGCTTTTTGTTGTTGTTAAATACAGGAGTTAACGCTAATGTGACTGTTTAAATGAAGAGAATTGAGTAAAGATGTTGTC
>NW_005274624.1:0-393 GCF_000412655.1 Myotis brandtii | reverse complement strand
TCTGAGCATTCAAGGCTTTGCTCTCTCCTTCTCGTCCCATGTGGGCTTCCCATGGTCTCCTTCTGCTCCACCTTCTATTCTCACATCCCCTCCCTCCCCACACATGACAGCTGCTAGCACCGCAGCACTTGGCCCTTAGGCGTCCTCTTGTCATCCTAAAGCCTGTCCTGAGTGATCGCCTCCCTGCCCAGGCCTCGTTCCCACCTGTATAACCCACACGGCCGGCTATGCCCATTCCAGCCCAGAAGCCCGCTCCACGCTCCCAGGGGACCTGCACAGCTGCTTCACCAGCGCCTGCGTCCAGGCGCCCAGAGGCAGGGCCGGCCACACACTGTGTTGGTCCCAGTGCAAAATGGACATGCAGGTCCTTTTGTTAAAAATGCATTAAGCGTT
>NW_005274623.1:0-393 GCF_000412655.1 Myotis brandtii | reverse complement strand
CCGCAAACTGAATGAAAACAAGACTGACGACCATTTCCTCCTCTCCGGCCACCTCTTTTCAGTGGCTGGCGGCTGTTGCAGGACTGTTTTGAGCAGGATTCTGAAGCTACGCTCTGCCTCGGAAGGAAAGAATGTTATAAATAGTAATCAGAAGAATCAACACACATATCACAACTTGCCAGGCACAGACCTAAACACACTAAATATATTAACTTGGCCAATTCTGCAACAACCCTACGAGACACGCGCAAATGAGGGAACGACAGCCACAGCGCTCAGTGAATTGCCCGGCACACACAGTCAGGATGGGAGTGGAGCAGGGTTGGCGGGAGCCCACGCAGCCTGCAGCCCAGTGTGGAGGGCGAGAGAGAGCAGGTGAGTGGGACAGGCCTC
>NW_005274622.1:0-393 GCF_000412655.1 Myotis brandtii | reverse complement strand
CTTCTTCAGAAGGTTGTTGCCTTTGCCTGATTGGAGTGAAACATGGTAAACAAGAGGGCTTCAGCAGATGTCTATTAGCTAGATACCCTTCCTCCCCTGTGACACCATCAATCAGGAGTGTGGGAGTGGTTCCCAGACATTGTTGGTCCCAGGAGGCAGGGTTATAAATTCCAGTGGCTGCTGTGTCCAGTGTTGGAATTGGTGGCAGTTCAGCTCACCTAGAACACCTCCTGAGCCCACAGCTGGATAGGGCAGAGGCTGGGTCCAGGCTGGCTGGGCCCAGGACCTGGAGAAGAGGGGGAAATGCAGAGGGGGATGACGCAGGTGAACCTGGAGGGGAGGGAGAGGCGTCAGTCCAGGCACCCACATGAACTGTCCTTGGGAAAGGTCACC
>NW_005274621.1:0-393 GCF_000412655.1 Myotis brandtii | reverse complement strand
AACTTAAAATGGTTAAAATATGAAAAATAGTGATGGTCAGTTGTCTAATATGGAGCATTTAGGTAGGAAAATAGAACACATACATTGGCCTTGACAATTTGGATGGCACTTTAATGTTTGCAGGTTCAGTGGAGCAATGGAAACATACAACTGCAGAATAAAATGAAAAAGCAGTGGTGGGGAGAACAGGCATTTCTGTTGACAAACTTAGTAAAGACATTAAAGAGAGAGCTTCAGCAATGGTAAAGTTTTCCCAGAATCCCAAGTGTATGATCTCTACAATGCACTTTCTTTTCTTAGACACAGTGTTCGCCAACTTAGTAAATAGGTTTCAAAGTACAGCCTAGGCGATTTATATCTTTTTGATATTTTTACTGTTAAAAAAGTTTTTTT
>NW_005274620.1:0-393 GCF_000412655.1 Myotis brandtii | reverse complement strand
ATGTGAATGTACTTAATGCCACAGAACTGCACACTTAAAAGTAGTTAAGATACAAAATGTTATATTATGTATATGTTAACAGAATTTCAAGAGACAAAAATAAAATAAAAAATAAAGCCCAGATATGTATTCCCGCACACATTTGAAGGCCAGAAGTTGAAAGTCAGGATCACTGGGTCGCCACACTTTCCGGCGGCTCCAGAGGGGAATCTGTCCCTCGGTTCTTCTGGTGGCTGCCAACACTCTCAGCCACGTCACCTCAGTCTCTCCCTCCATCTTCATATCACCTTCCCCTCCTCTCTCTGTTTGAAATCTCCCTCCCCCTCTCTCCTATAAATAAGGACTCCTGTGATCATATTTAGGGCCCACTCAGATAATCTTCTCACCTGCAGA
>NW_005274619.1:0-393 GCF_000412655.1 Myotis brandtii | reverse complement strand
CATTGGCATCCTACAGGGTCAAACTGGGTGAACTTCTATTCATCAAATCCACTCTGAGTTAGAATAATCAAACCAGTGCTGAGAGGAAACACCAACTGGGAACCACTACAGTATTTCTCCTGCCCCTGAAAAAAAAAAGTAATTGTCAAACAATATAAATTGGGGGCAGGGAGGAATAAGAAAATAGGAGAAACTATATGAGAACTGCAGCAAGTGGATATGGTATGCCCTGCCCATTGTGCTTTCAACAGCCTGGTATAGCTGTTGAACAACAATTTAAAGATGAATGAGTAACGGTAAAGATGAATGGAGGAAGGTAAAGACAAGGTGCCTGGTAAAGAATGGGGTTGGTGGTGCTATTTTATAGATGGTGTTTGGGAAGGTGACTTTTTT
>NW_005274618.1:0-393 GCF_000412655.1 Myotis brandtii | reverse complement strand
AGAAAAATAGTTCAATCAATTGTGGTGCATTCATATAATGGAATATTATATACCCATATGAAATAAATTAAGACTGTTAACAGGTAGTTTGAGGGAATTTTCACAAGATTTTATTGAATAAAAAAAAGATTAAAATGTGTATAATACATTCCATTTTTGTAAAACAATGCTCAAAAAATAAATCTTGCACTGGCCAGTGTGGCTCAGTTGGATGGAGCTTTGTCCCATGCACCAAAGTGTCACGGGTTCCATTTCTGATCAGAGTGCATGCCCAGGTTGCAGGCTCCATCTCTGGTTGGACATGTGCAGGAGGCAACTGATCAATGTTTCTCTCTCATACACATATTCATCTCTCCCTCTCTAAAATCAATGGAAACATATCCTTGGGTGAGG
>NW_005274617.1:0-393 GCF_000412655.1 Myotis brandtii | reverse complement strand
GCTCTGTGTGAGCTTCAGCGTCACCTGAGTTCACTGTCCCTGGCCAGCTGAACCCAGAGTTCTGGTCGACCCCCTTGTCCCCCTGGAGAAGCCTGGCCAGTCCCGCTCAGCCCCAAGGAGTAAGGTGTGTGCTGCCCCCCAGAAGCCCCCAAAAGACCCCTGCCTCCTCTGAGCTTCCTCTGCCCCCTCCCACCCCTGCCGCCCTCCAGGACTGTAACTTTGGGCCCCAAAGCCATGAAGGGCCCTCAAGCCACACAGTCCCCGCTCCACCGTTCCCAACGGCCCTGCCTGGTGCGTCCCCCGCCCCTCCTCCTCCTCCCTCACCTCCCTTCTCTCCTCTCCCTCCCCAGAGAGGGCTGAGCAGCAGGGAGGCGGGTGGGGGGGGCGGTGGGG
>NW_005274616.1:0-393 GCF_000412655.1 Myotis brandtii | reverse complement strand
AAAAAAAATTGTTTTAGATGTGAGATTAATAACAGAACTAGTATATTTTGGGCACAATTTGAAGGAAAAAAAAGTCACCTATATAATAAAGGTGTATACATGTATGTCTATAAGTTTTCTTACTAGAATATTAACGTAGAGGACAGAACTATTATGCTTTCATTTCAGCCTGGTTACGTGACTCTATTAGCAGAGAAATATCCCGACTGCAAGTCTCTGAGGGTGGAGGAATACTTGAACACATCTGTTATGATAGTATTACTATTACAAGGAAAAACTCATCCATATTCTTAGTTTTGACCTTACCAAGCCTTTTCAGATATTTCAAGGCATAGGATTGTCTCAATATGGAAAAAAATGAGTAATCCTATCTAATAAAGAGGTAATATGCTA
>NW_005274615.1:0-393 GCF_000412655.1 Myotis brandtii | reverse complement strand
AGGTTTCCCTGGCCGTGCAGTGGCTGGTCTCCCACTGCCCCCGTGCCCTTGACCTTTGCTGCCAGACCCTCATTCAGTATGTGGAAGATGGGGTTGGCCGTGAGTTTAGCGGCCGGTTTTTCCATGACAGAAGAGAGAGGCGGCTGGGCGGCCTGGCCTCGCAGGAACCTGGTGCCATCATCGAGCTGTTCAACAGTGTTCTGCACTTCCTCGCCTCCGTGGTGTCCTCCGAACAGCTCTGCGACCTGTCCTGGCCTGTCACCGAGTTTGCTGAGGCAGGGGGCAGCCGGCTGCTTCCTCACCTTCACTGGAATTCCCCGGAGCACCTGGCCTGGCTGAAACAGGCTGTTCTGGGCTTTCAGCTCCCGCAGATGGACCTTCCACCCCCGGGGG
>NW_005274614.1:0-393 GCF_000412655.1 Myotis brandtii | reverse complement strand
GTCGACGCTCAACCACTGAGCCACGCCAGCCAGGCAGTACATAACATGTTTTTAAAACGAAAATAAAATTGTCCTTGTGACTTAGAGGTTGTTAGAGTCACACAGTAAAACCCTAAGAGAAATTGTAGATGCATCGCAAACCTTCTCTTCATGTCCCCATGGGGTTTCCTGAGTCTGCCAGCATCTTGCCTACAGACATATTTCTCTCTGAGGAATTTGCTTCTCCTCACAGCTCTTTCCAATTTCCGTGGCAACGTCTTTGATTGATTATCCCCCTGGCTTTGCGAGAGGAGCATTCGGTCCTGCCAGTAAGCATGATGTCGAAGCCATGCCAAGCGGATGCTTGACTGAGTGTTGACATATCCCATCTGCCAACACTCTTTTTTAAAAAAA
>NW_005274613.1:0-393 GCF_000412655.1 Myotis brandtii | reverse complement strand
TTTTTGTAGTTGAATAAAGTGTATAAAATATCAAGCCAGGGTAACTTGATTCCAATTCTAGTGGTTCTACTATGGGGGTTCTGTGTGAGTCTAGATGTTCAGTTGCCTCATCTGAAAAAATGAAAGAGGTAGATCAAACAATCCCTAATGCCTCTCATAGTTTTAAAGACTTGAGTATCAATGAATTCTTTGTTTTTACAGCATTGAACACATGGCAAATTATTTGTGGTTTAAGGAAATTTTATATATATATATATATGTCAGCTTTTAGGTTCCACTTTTACCAATAATCTACATTATAGCTGAAAAAACACTTTGGGTCAGCCTTATGCAGTCCTCAGAAATCAACACTGCCTAGAGAAGGTAAACTGAAAGATGACCTGAGATTGATTA
>NW_005274612.1:0-393 GCF_000412655.1 Myotis brandtii | reverse complement strand
AAAATAAAATCCCTCTCATATAATAGACTCAAGTGAATGGTCCAGTTTGGGAGATGCCCTCTTCCACAGTCATTTGAGGAATCTTTTATATCATTAGTTGGCTCTTTTTTCTATCATTGGCCATGTTTGCAGGGTCTATAAGATGAATTGCAGACACATTAATTTCCCAAAGTGTGGGAAGGAAAATGAGAGCATAGAGGGGTATAATGCAAACTTTTTAAGGTCTAGAGCAGCAAGTGTCTTACTTCCTTTTTACTTAGACTCAATTGGCAAGAACTCAGTCACATAGCCACAAAAGGCTCTAAGAAGGCTTGGAATTTCTTATCTTGTCCTCTATGTTTTATGGAGTAAGAAGAGAATGGATAGTAATGAGCCACCTCTATCATATCCTAC
>NW_005274611.1:0-393 GCF_000412655.1 Myotis brandtii | reverse complement strand
AAACTCTAAATAATAATAGGTGGTTAAGGTTAGATTGAGTGCCTCATGTACGGCAGGCTTGCATCTAAAGACTTTATATTAATCTTCACTAAAAAAGCCCTATAAATAGCTGCTGCTATCATTTTATATTTTTAGTTGAGAAAATGGAGGCACAGAAATGTTAAGAAACTTGTTCTAGGTCACACATCTAAAAAGTGGCAAAATTAGACTCTAATCACAGAAATCTGACTACAGAGCCTCTGGTCTTAATTGGCTCTTTAAAGAGCCATGAGTTGGGTGTATGTGGTCATGTTCACATCAAAGGAACTTCTCTTTCGCTGTGTATGCATGTGTGTAAGTGTGAGCCTGAAAGGAGAATTTCTCTTTTTTAAGCACATTGTCACATTATTTTTT
>NW_005274610.1:0-393 GCF_000412655.1 Myotis brandtii | reverse complement strand
AGATCAGAAAATGATGAAAAATAATCTTAAAAGCAACATAAAATGTTTTCTAAAAATGCTTTCAGAGTGACAGCTTCCCTTTCTCACAGACATTTCTGCCCTCTGAATTTTCCAGGCTATTTGGCTCCTGAGCTCCAGATACTGAACCAGTAACACACCTTCCCGGATGCCAAGCCTCCCTCTGTTCCTGACAACTTCAAGAACGTTTTTGACTGGAAAACTGGTGACCTTCCCAGAAAGGCCAAGCTCGTGGTGGGTGAAAAAAATGTTCACCAAGATACAGTTGGTTTCCTGGCCACGTCACTGTTGTTTTTTTAAAGATATTTTCAATTGGTCTGTGCATTGAAATGTTGTCTACTTAAGGAGTTTCAGGAGGGTTTATGTAAGGGACTG
>NW_005274609.1:0-393 GCF_000412655.1 Myotis brandtii | reverse complement strand
TATATATATAAAACTGTGTCTAGGAAAGAATATGAAGTGTGGTTCTTGGGATGTAGAAGGACGCAGATAAGAAGCCTACTAAGTTTTTGTGGGAATTGCATTGGCAAAGAAACATGGACCTGACCTGAAAGAGCCTGACTGTTCTGTGCTTACAACAGCTACGCAGCCCTGGTCATGCACACGAAGGAAGCCAGCGGTGAGGCCCTCGGTCCTCCAGGAGGCCTGCTCCCCAGTGCCCACCGGGTGCAGTCACGGAGCAGAATGGTTATGGAAGACGCCCTCGGTCAGACCCACTCCTCCACTCTCAAGGCACAGGGGCTTCCCAATTCCCTCAGCAGAACCCCATCACCGCAGTGGACCAGCTCTGTGCCTTCCCTTCTCCCCTTGTCTGAG
>NW_005274608.1:0-393 GCF_000412655.1 Myotis brandtii | reverse complement strand
CAGATGCAGCCTGTGTAATGGCACACCTGGCAAAGGCCTGGCTGACGGAGGCCTCCTTACAAATACTCGGTTCTTAAGACACAAAAGGGCTAGAGCAAGCACGGCCAACCCACACACACACCCTTCCCAGCGACATGTCCGAAAGATGGCCCGGTGTCGGCTCCTACGGCTCACAGAGCCCGTGCCTGAAGGGAGGTTACCGCTTCTGGGCTGGAGCCTGCAACCCAAGCCCCAAGCGCCGGACGAGTGGCCAGGCTTCCTGCCGTCAGCCCTGCTGGCTGTCCCGGGGCCCCTGCCCACAACGTACAGCCTCTGCTCCCTGAAAACCCCACGCCCCCCACAACCTGAAGGAAAGAGTATGGTCTTTTGACCATTTCTACGACAACAGTTCTA
>NW_005274607.1:0-393 GCF_000412655.1 Myotis brandtii | reverse complement strand
CTGCCCTCTGCTGGATCCTCCTCTGGCTTCTCTGACCCCTGGGCCAGGTGTGTCTGTTTAGCTCTAGGGCAGGCCCTGGCTTTTATAGGATACTCGCTACCAAGATCAGAAACAAAACCTTACATGATGTTAGTCCAGCCTCATGGACTGACTTCAGTGCATCCTATGGGTTCCAGCTCGTTCTTCTCTCCCCCACTTTAGATCCAGCTTCTTTTCCTGACCACCTTCCCTAAGGACTCCCCACTGATTGAGCCCTACCTGAAGCAGGACCTACTCATTATTGATGTTTGAATGGGATAAGGCTTGAAAAGTGCATACATAGTACAAGCCCTGGCATGTCTTAAGTGCTTGGACATTGTTTGGCTAACACAAATCTAAGTCCAGCACCTAACA
>NW_005274606.1:0-393 GCF_000412655.1 Myotis brandtii | reverse complement strand
GCCCTTACCCTAAACTGCCTGATCCCATCTAACTCCTTTGTCCCCTTCTGATTGGGACGACCTGGCTGCTTCCTGCTGAGTGGGAACGATGTCAGGAGCCTGGCAGTCAGGGTTCTGTCAGGAGAGGACGATCAAGGGCCTCGGAAAATCAGGTTATCCATGCGGGGTTCCATTTCCATAACCATCTGTAATTGGAAGGATTCTAGGCGAGAAAGCACAAATTTAACTAAGAGGTTACAAATGCAGGATCCACAGCCTGAGAGGAGCTAGAGCCAAAGAGGGTCTGGAGCTCAGGGCCAAAAGCCAAGGAGGCCCAGGTGGAGGAGCTGGAGGAAGAGACCGGGGCTGAGGGTCTCCCCCAACCCCTGCCCACCACTGGCAGCCCCAGCACCC
>NW_005274605.1:0-393 GCF_000412655.1 Myotis brandtii | reverse complement strand
TTCTCTGGGTATTTTCTGTCACTATGAAGAAAAAAAATCTTCCTAATTGGGGTTTTCATGTTCCTTGATTTCCTCTCCTAGGGAATTATATTGCTATATTGTCCAATTTTTTTTAAAAAAAAATGAGCTGCTATGATCATTCAGGGAAGCGGGATTTCTGTATAACATGTCAGAATCAGGAATATGAGACCTACATCTGTACCCCAACCATTCACTTATGATAGATTAAAGAATAAAAATAAACAATTTTATTACATGTTTTTTTGTTTATTTTTAAGCCCTCTCTGAGTAGGATGAGTAGACTTCAAGTAAAACAAATAACCTTATTTCTGTGAAACAGAATTTCCAAAAGGAACTAGAAATATATTATTTTTTTACTTAAAATATTTTTAT
>NW_005274604.1:0-393 GCF_000412655.1 Myotis brandtii | reverse complement strand
CAGCTCTGGCCAAGTTAGCCTCAGGATCCTCAGCGGGACCTTTCCCTCTCCTCCAAGTCTGAATTTTACCTCCATGGACACTGTGTCTGAAGGCTCTTTATAGAAAGAAGAGGCGAGATTGAACAAGATCACCTTGAGAATCAGGCTGTGTGTGTGTGTATTAGAATCTGGAATCTCAACCTTTTTTAGGAAGGAATTAGGAAGGGCAGTGGAGAGACAGGAAGAGATTGCCCCCCTCTTGAGCCCCACGTGGCTCAAGATTTTATCTGGATATATGAGGGGCTATCTTTCTAGTGACACAGGAAAACTTGCTTCCAGAGGGAGCTTTTCCTCTTGAGGAGTCTGTATGTTCTGCATCCATGGGTTAAAAAGAGATAAGCATAATAAAGGGAC
>NW_005274603.1:0-393 GCF_000412655.1 Myotis brandtii | reverse complement strand
TAAAGTCTATTTTGTCTGGTATAAGTATTGCTACCCAAACTTTTTGTTTATTTCCATTTTCATGAAATATCCTTTTCCATCCCTTTCTCTCAGTCTGTGTATGTCTTTTGATCTGAAGTAAGTTTGTTGTAGACAACATATGTGTCATTTTTTTTTATTCATTCAGTCACTGTATGTCTTTTGATTGAAACATTTTATCCATTTGCATTTAAAATACTTGTTGTTGGATATGTATTTATTGGAATTTTATTAGTCATACTTTTTATGTGTTACTTTTTCCTTCTTCTTCTTAAAGAATACCCTTTAACATTTCTTGCAATACTGGTCTGGTGGTGATAACTTTTTTAGACTTTTCTTTGTCTGAGAAGCTCTTTATATGTCCTTCAATTCTAA
>NW_005274602.1:0-393 GCF_000412655.1 Myotis brandtii | reverse complement strand
GAGTTATCTTCGTAGACCAGGGCTTCTTACTCCAGGATGGGTCTCTGCATTTTATATTTCATCTTCAGGTTAACGGTTGCTTTCCTCTTTTATGAATCTTTGAAAATGAGATGTCCGTTGTACTTTCCTCTTCCATTTATTTTAGGAAAATTTGAAGGTGGTGGTGGGCTGGGGCCTGGGGAAAGCACATAAACGTGGAAGAGCTTCTGAAACGGACTTGGTGTGGAGTTCACTTAGCCCGTGACGGTGATGAGGGGGCTGGCAGTCTCAGCAGTGCCGTGGACGGAGATGTGAGAGAGGGAGTCAGTGGAGAGCTGCTGAGCTAGATCAGGCCCTTTTTCTGGTAACCCTCCCACCGGCCTTGAAGTTGGCTTTGGGAAGCTCATGGAATAA
>NW_005274601.1:0-393 GCF_000412655.1 Myotis brandtii | reverse complement strand
GGCAGAAGCTGCTTTTCTTGTTATCTTGACATTTTTAAGCCAAACTCTTTCTAAAATTATTAAAACATCCTTTGTTGGTATTAAATTCTCCAGCTTTAGATCCTTCATCTTCCTTCTGCTTTAAGTTGTTATATAATAACTTTGGTTTTTTTTTTCTTGAATCATATTGCATCTATAGGTTTGTCTTTCTTATAGCAATCCTGCACCCTAATAAACGCTGCATTTTCAGTACAAGAGAACAAGGCATTTCATAAAAAGTGCAAGGTTTTCCTGCCTACTGGCATAGCTGCAGTGATGCTCCATAAAGTTCCTTTTCTTTTTGTACAATGGTTCTTGCACTGGATTCATTTATTTTGAAATGGTGAGCAACTGAAGCTTCAGACCTCAATCTAC
>NW_005274600.1:0-393 GCF_000412655.1 Myotis brandtii | reverse complement strand
TAATTACTGGTGCTTTGTAGATAGTTTAAAATTTCCAGCTCTATTTTACCTGGAGAACCAGGAAAGACTATGGTATAATTCAGTTGGAGTCTAAATTCTGAAGAAACAGGTGACTGTGCTAAGTTGCACATTCTAAAGACCTGAGAACCAAGAGCTCTGATGTTCAAGGTCAGGAGAAGATGGAAGTCCAGCTCAAGCAAAGAGATAATCCACCCTCCCTGCGACTCTTTGTTCTATTCAGCCCCTCCTCAGATTAAATGATGACCACCCACGTTGGTGAAGGTGAATTTCTTTCCTCAGTCTACTGATTCAAATGTTAATCTCTTCTGGAAACATCCTCACAGACACACCCAGAAATCATATTCTACCAACTATCTGGGCATCCCTTAGCCC
>NW_005274599.1:0-393 GCF_000412655.1 Myotis brandtii | reverse complement strand
CCTGACCTTGAGCTCCTCCTCTCTTCCCTGGATAGGTCTCTCCCAGAGAAACCGGCCGAGTCCTCTCCTCTAGGTTTGCTCCTCCATGTTAGCATCAGACAGGAGGCTCCCAGGGGGCGCACCCTCCCTACAGTAAGCTCCTCAGGAAAGAGCTGTCTCCTGGGGCTCCAAGTCCCGCTCTGGTCCGCGAGGCGTTGGGCGCCTGCCCTTTCCTTTGTTCCTGCGTGTCGCAGATGGCCGGGATCCTTCTCCTGTTTGATGGTCCATGGAAAACAGAGAGCGGAGGAGGACATGGTTGACTGGAAGAAAAAGCATTTGCAAAGCATTTGCTGCCAGAGCCACTGTGGGTCTATACCCGTAACGAGCGCCACTATGGACACAGCCCACACAAAC
>NW_005274598.1:0-393 GCF_000412655.1 Myotis brandtii | reverse complement strand
TTGTTAAAATTGTTCACTTAGATTCACTTAAATACTGTACTTTTAGCTAAACATTTGTTTAAATTTTATCATAATCATTTTATATCCTCAGATGTTAGTAATACAGTGCCTACTCTGAAAAGGTGAGAGAGAGGAAGGAAGTAGAGAATGTGAAAAGTAGAAGGAAAGGAGGAAAAAGGCTGATCATGTTCATACGTTACACTAAGGATGTGATGAAGCTTTGTGCTTTAGCATCTGGTGGGTCATTGTTATTTGGGTCCTTTTTGAGGGAGGTGGGAAAGATCACCTTTCACCTCTTTAGTCGATAAACTAATAATGCTGGTTTTTAGACAATTATTTGATCTTAGATATTACTGAGAAATCAGTAAGCTCCCCTTTGGAGAAGTCATATAT
>NW_005274597.1:0-393 GCF_000412655.1 Myotis brandtii | reverse complement strand
GTCTAGAACTCACCTCTGGTTCATGAGCTGTAGGTGTTCTGGGGAGATTCATTATAGCTCCACCAAAACCATATCAAAGGTGGCATCTCCATCCTGATAGGTGAACTGTACACACTAAGGGCAAAATCCTATATATTTCCATCAAGCATGGATGGAAGGAAGGCACCGAGGTCACCTTTCCCAAACACAGGGATGCCATGCCTGATGACATCCCTGCAAACATTGCTGCAGTACTCAAGGAACAGCCCCGTGCCTTTTTGGTGTGAGGCATCAATGTGCTGTGCAGTGCTCTGACCAGCCTCAGCAGGTGGAGCTTAGGTCACTTTGAGGAAGCTGGGACCAAGAGAGTTTCCAATGTGGGGCTGATGAGGCATAAACCTTCGTTCCACCAAC
>NW_005274596.1:0-393 GCF_000412655.1 Myotis brandtii | reverse complement strand
GTATTGTGATAAAAGCAAGTACATCACCGTGTTGTGGCATGGTGCCACTGTGTAAAACAGGGTAAAAAGAACACATATTGCTCTTTATTTATATAAATATAAAGTCTTGCAGGAGAGAAACACAAAGACATATGAACAGGGAGGGGAACTGGAAGGGAACTGAGAGGGACAGATGACAGGGATGGGAGGGAAAGTCTTGATTCTATACCCTTTTGTACCATTTGAATTTTGAACAGTGTCAATATATTTCCTATTTGTGGTAGGCAGAATAATGTCCCCACAAAGATGCCCATGCCCTAATCCCAGAACCTGTAAATATGTTGCTTTACAAGGGGCTTTGCAGATGCGATTAAGGTTATAGGCCTTGAGATGGGGAGAGGATCCTGGAGTAGC
>NW_005274595.1:0-393 GCF_000412655.1 Myotis brandtii | reverse complement strand
AGCAGCGGGTACTCGTAGTAAACCTGGTACCGGAGGACCACCAGGAACCTGGGGAGAGGGAGGGCACCCCTGAACTCGCTGACCCGACAGGGAGGCCAGCCGCACCCAGAGTGGCTGCAGCCCGAAGGAGTGAGGAGGAAGATGGAACACAGGGTGGAACGTTCAGGTCATGATCTCTGTGGTTTTTGGAGCATCCCTCCCGGCTGGGTTCTGGGTGTAACCCGCACGGGCGTTAGGATGGTCGCTTACAATGATTTTTACGGAGGTCAGTGAGCTGACCAGGATTGGAGATGGACAGGTCTGCTGTCCCCAAAGCTGGAAATCTGTCTGGACAGCTGTTCCAGTAACAGCAAAAGTGACAGCAGCGGTCTGTCTGGCCCCACCCTGATCCCC
>NW_005274594.1:0-393 GCF_000412655.1 Myotis brandtii | reverse complement strand
TGAGGTCTGAACAGGAGAGGCGCATGCAGCTCCTGGAAGGAAGAGGGCGCTGCCGGGGCCGAAAGGCAGGTCAGTGAGGGAGACCCTCGGGGGTCTTTGAATTTGCAACACATTTGCACCACCTCGCAGAGAAACAGCACACAACCACCCTGTCCGTCCTGCATGAACTATCACCAGACAAACGCAGCACGAGAGACGGTGATGGTCCCTGGAAATAAGGTGAGTGCAGTGTGGGGAGGGCTACCTGGGCCACCAACAGGAGCTGCCGGGGACCCAGGCCAGTTCAGTTTTGTGGGTCGACGTTTCTATATTAAAAAAGCCACCTGGCCTGGCCAGTGTGGCTCAGTGGTTGAAAGTCGACCCATGAACCAAGAGGTTACCAGTTCAATTCCC
>NW_005274593.1:0-393 GCF_000412655.1 Myotis brandtii | reverse complement strand
CACGTTTCTGCTGTTGATTTGTAGTAGAACACCATGAGGCCATGTCTGCAACATCCCTATCTGTTCCAGGATTGCTTGTGATGAATCAAAACATTATTCTTTTAACAAATGAAGCAGTAAGCAGCAGGAGTGGAGTTATAAAGGACAATATTCAGGGGATGTTTAGATGTGTGAGTAAATGGCAATTCTGGGAGGTGTGCTAGGAAAGGGAGATCATCATCTAAAGAGATGTGTGTGTGGATGTCATGACGCTGCCTGTAAGCGAATGCCCGTGATAGAAGCTTACCTCTGGCTCCTGCTTCTTGGAGGAGTCTCACTTTCTCAATTTATATTTCTGTCCACCCTGTCTTAGTCCTTGACTGACTCTCTCTCTCTCTCTCTCTCTCTCTCTCT
>NW_005274592.1:0-393 GCF_000412655.1 Myotis brandtii | reverse complement strand
GTTGAAGGCACTGTCACCTTTTTCTTGGACTAAAAGTAAATCCTCCCAACTAACTGTCCAGCTGGATTCTACCTTCTGAATACATGACAATACAAAAGCCAACGTAGGCTTCTTCTCAATGCATATCTGTTTAAACACTCCAGTGGCTGCCAATTCCCTTCAGTATAAAAGCCAAAACCAGGCTTCACATGTCCTGAATAGCACTATCTATCTGATTTTGTCTCCTACTCTAATTTCTTTCACTCACTCTGGTGTGGTTTCATTGTTTTTCTTGCTATGATTATATTCCTGGCTCAGGATCTTTGTCCAAGTTGCTCTCCCTGCCCAGTATTCTCTCCAACATACCTTCAAGTCTTGCTCCTTCACCTCATTTAGATCTTTGCTAAAATGTTA
>NW_005274591.1:0-392 GCF_000412655.1 Myotis brandtii | reverse complement strand
TTTATTACCAAATTAAGAAGTGTATTTTTTTTATAAAGTATAAGTAGAGACAAATTTTAAATTACGGATTATTCAACATCTTCTTGAGGTTTTCACTCAAGTATGCACTTTGGTTTCTTAGGCATTTTAGTGCTTTAGGATGAGATAACCCTATTCCTGGCCATAAACAAAAAAGGTAATGTTTTATGACTTATAGGATATAAGTAATATAATTATTACCTCTTTAACATGTCCCAAATATGTGTACTAATAGCTATGAATGAAACTTACCAAAGGTCAAACACTGAGCAAATGGGCCTATAAGGTAGGACTTCCGCCTACTTTGCACACAGGGCACGAAACAGGGTCACAGATACCGCTTCTCCCTGTGCTGTCCGGACCAGTCTTTTCAT
>NW_005274590.1:0-392 GCF_000412655.1 Myotis brandtii | reverse complement strand
AAATCTGACCCACAGGGGCTGGGAAGAAATCCATTCAGTTTGCCACATGCAATATTTCATTAAGGCTACTTTCAACAGGACTCCAAGCAACAGGATGAGACCATCCTGCAGTATTGACTTTGTCCATTTCCCACAAGGTTTCAACTCTCATTCCATAAATCATCAGAGCCCTGGTGTCATTCTTTTTAAGTTTTTGTATTGGCTTATACATTTCGTCCATGGCATTTATCCAGGTAGAGAAGAATGTATCAGTGATTGCACAGATTCCACTTTCAGTTTAAAAAGGAAATTTACAATATTTCTAGAAGTTTAAACAACTTGCCAGTAACGGAGGCCAACACGAATGATTTCAAAGATTCCATTGGCGTTTACTAAACATTTAAAAGTACCTT
>NW_005274589.1:0-392 GCF_000412655.1 Myotis brandtii | reverse complement strand
CTCTCTGGTCATTCTTGTTGCTCACTTCCCCCTATCCTCCCATGTATTACACATGATTTGTACATGTTTAAATTAGTTCTGTTAAAGAGAAAATGTTTCCTGGTTATGTAAAATATACCACCAAGGCTGATCACTTATGTGCACCACTTTAATCTCCCAGTGGACCAGGGTCCCGGAAACAGTATGAGATGGCAAAGCAGTGAGGCTTGGCAGTGGCCTGGAAAGATTGACCTACTATTACAGAAAAGTGCCTCCACTGAGGTGCACATTTTGAGCGAGGGAAGCTAGAACACCTTTGTAATTTTGCTGTCCAAAGACTGACGCACTTTAGGTTGTTGTGTGTTCATTTTCATTCGTTTCCAGGAAGTTTTTGATTTCTTTCTTGATCTCGT
>NW_005274588.1:0-392 GCF_000412655.1 Myotis brandtii | reverse complement strand
TTAGCATATTCCCTCTTTATTAGATAGGATTGTTTTCTGGTCTACCCCCTTCCTTTTTTCTAGCAACCCAACATACATGCACACAGAAACCCTATTAGGGATAATTATTGCTCAGGCTGCAATCTGTAGAAGGCATCACATTCCCAGTTTTTCTGTGCTGGGTACCAGGGTCTCTCTGCCATTGATAGATCCACCCAGCATAGGTACCTCTCTATAACTCCTGAAAGCATACTTTAACTAAGGGCTATATGAAAACAAAAATATGAGATTTGAGAATGACTAAACCTACACATATAATGAGAGTTGCATGTCTTTATCTCACACTTTAAATACATTAATAATGACAGACACTGCTTAACACTCATAGACATGAGCCAGATATTAATTTTGCT
>NW_005274587.1:0-392 GCF_000412655.1 Myotis brandtii | reverse complement strand
GATATTTTTAGCAAAAAAATGAACCTCGATTTAAGTTTTAAACCTCATACAAAAAGTAACTTACAGGATCTAGGATGAGGCAAACAGTTCTTAGACTTGACTCCAAAAGCACAAGCAATAAAAGAAAATTTCAATAAATTCCATTTAATTAAAATTACAGTATTTTCCTCTGCAAAAGAGAATGAAAAAACAAGCTCTGGAGTTGGATAAAAGATTATCAAACCACATATATCTGACAAAGAACTAGAATATGTAAAGCAATCTGAAAACTTAACAGTAAAAACAAACAATCCCACTAGAAAATTGGCAAAAGGCATTTCACTAGAGGCTATATTGATGGTAAATAAGCTCATGGAAAGATGTTCAACATCATTAGCCATTAGGAATATGCA
>NW_005274586.1:0-392 GCF_000412655.1 Myotis brandtii | reverse complement strand
CGCATCTGAGCCATCTCCACTTCTGCTCAGGGCCTGGGAAGGGAAATGCCTGCAGATGACCAACATGTGGGGACATGGTGGGCACCTCACTTCTGGGGGTCCCTTGATTCTGGGGACTGGTTGCTTTCATCCTTGATTTCATCACCGTGGGTCATACAGAGTCGGCCTATTTTAGACACCTGCTAACCCAGGGGGCTGGGCACAGGCCTGGCCCTCTAGCTGAAGGGCCCCACAGACCTGTCTTCCTTCATCGTGGGAAGCGGGAAGAGGAGGGGATGTCCAGTGCTACCCACGCCTGGAAGTGTTAGGACACCTGATGCCCAGAGAGGAGAGAGTTGGCCCTCAGGCACAACAGTGGATTTTTCTATCTTGACAAAAAGATGGGGAATTCA
>NW_005274585.1:0-392 GCF_000412655.1 Myotis brandtii | reverse complement strand
GATTCTCTCTCATAATTGATGTTTCTATCTCTGTCTCTTCCTTTCTAAAATCAATTAAAAAACATATTTTTAAATAAATGAAGCAAAGGGGAATAATATCTGATTTAATTAGTAATGTATGCATTAAATAAAACTGGTGTTGAAAAACAGTCACAACTATTTTCTGTTTAAAACCCACATTTTTTCTTTATTTTGTTGCTAAATACATGGGCATCTTAGTACTGCTGTCAGCTCAATAGAAGGTATTAAAGACTCTAACAGTGGTGTGAGAAGCTGTAGGTAGGTCTCTCCTACGCTGGGTGCAATTGAGTACTGAGATGTTATATGCTTGCAAGAATTTTTTTTAGTTCCACTGCTGCACTGCTAAAGGGAACACTAATAGTGAAAAAAAA
>NW_005274584.1:0-392 GCF_000412655.1 Myotis brandtii | reverse complement strand
AAAAAATCAATAAAATATATTAAAAAAAATAATTTTACTCATGATTTATGTAACACCCCCCCTCCCCCCCCGCAGATTGTGTTTGGGGGTATTTTTATGTCATGATTTTGCTTTTCAGTGGTCGAAGGAAGAACCAAACTGCGTGCTAACAAGGAGGCTCAGATTGACCGTAGACATGGGCCTGTCAGAGGGATCCTTTGGCTTCCTGGCCTTTGGTACCTGTCATGAGCTTCCGGGGCGTTTGATGTGCATTATGCTAAACCACATTATTTGTCCCCATGATCACATTGACCTAAATTGACAAGTTTCTGTCACTGGTAAAGTCAAGGTTAATCATGTTGGAAGGGAAACGTTGGTGAGACTCCCCTTTGCAGCTGTAATAGCTTGTCTGT
>NW_005274583.1:0-392 GCF_000412655.1 Myotis brandtii | reverse complement strand
ATTCTTTCTTAGCCAGAACTCAATGACTGAGGTCTAATATCTGGTGCTGTTCACCACTAACAGAAGAATGATTTTTTTTAATCTTTTGGGAGAGCAATAGTATATTTTATAATATCAATAATGAACAAGATTTCAAAACTTATTTTTTGGTCCAACAGAGACTAATAATGCCCAACACTGACCAGTGATATAAAAGGAAGACATGAATGCTTTGTCAATCTGTGTTTGTGTCATGGGAAGATGTATCTAGACAAAGTCTGGCCTGAATCCAGGTGTCCTGAGGTTTGAGGCCAACTTTCAAGGGGAAGCTTGAAAATGAGAGCTCCCCATCTTCACACCCAAGTTTGGGATCATGACCTTACAACTCAGTGATAATAAACTTCCTTCACTTG
>NW_005274582.1:0-392 GCF_000412655.1 Myotis brandtii | reverse complement strand
TACACAGCCCCTCTCAGCATTCAGGAGCCTCCGGCAAATCGCCATGTAATCAGAGCGATCCCGTGGGGTCAGCAAAGCAGAGAGCTTTGTCTCCATTTAAAACAGGAGAAGGCGGGAGTCAGGTGTTGTGTAAGGACAGGGCCACTTAAGCTTGGATACATGAGCATCATTTCTTGTGACCCAGAGAACTGAAAGTAATAGGGGAGAAACAGGATAATCATAGAAAGCAAGCTGTTCTCACTTACTCTGACTTTGGGTTAAAGCCTTCGTCTTTCTGAACTGTGTGTTTGATGATGCTGAGCATGATAGCAGCTAACTTATTCAGACCCAACGCTGCAAGTCCCTTTCTATGCATTATTGCATTTAATCCTCATGTCTGCCTTCTGAGATAG
>NW_005274581.1:0-392 GCF_000412655.1 Myotis brandtii | reverse complement strand
ATAGATATGCACCACTTCTTTGTTCTTCATTTATCTATTGATGGACACTTAGGTTGCTTCTATGCCTTGATTATTATAAATAATGTTGCAATTCACATATGAATGGTGAATAATGAAATGGCAACACAGACAGAGCAGGGCCTGTGGGGAGGAATGGAAGGGCACAATGGAAGGGCAGGGTCTGTGGGGAACTGTGGGAGGCCATGAGAGATGGAACCTGTGCATAGGAGCCCTATGAAAGTGGAGGTATCTGTGGAAATAAAAGAAACGCCTCTAAATGGATCACTGCCTGTGATGTGGAATGCATCTGTGATATGGATGGAGCAGAGCCCAGGGTGAAAAGTGGAAAAGCCTTAAGTTTGATGCATTGTGTTTGATGAGCACAATGAGCA
>NW_005274580.1:0-392 GCF_000412655.1 Myotis brandtii | reverse complement strand
CTATCTCAGGGCACCGTTGTCTCTGCTTCAGTAGTTCATTGGCTCCCAGTCACTTTTAGACCAAGCAGTAAACTCCTTTATTTGGCCCGTGGGCCTTTGATGATCTGGCCTGGCCTAACTCCAAGTGGTCGCTGTCCCCTGCCTTTAGACTCCAGTAATCTTGCAGCACCTGGACATTGACAGTTATGTCAGTTTATTTCACCCTCCCAGGCTTTTAAACCCATGCTCTTCTCCACAGCCAAGTCGAAGAAAAGGCATGGGAGCCACCAAGGGTGCAAAATTTAAGGAAGCGCTTACTCTCCACGATATGCAAGTGCCACCCCTGCTCTTGTATGACCCTGGGCATAAGTGCCTCCTTAAATCTTACACCCCAGATGCCTGCTTACCTCACC
>NW_005274579.1:0-392 GCF_000412655.1 Myotis brandtii | reverse complement strand
GCTCTATCCACTGAGCCAAACTGGCTAGGGCCATAATTTACCTCTTCAAGTTCCACTAGCAAAAATTCAAGGACCACTCTAATTTTTTTCCTCTCTCTTTTTCCTGTAGTGTCCTTTCCTACCTCCTATCCTCTCAATATTCTTTTTTCTTTTGGGTATAGGTGAAATTTTTTTGTTAAAATTTAAAAGACTAGAAAAAGTAATTCAATGATCTTGGTTTGTAAAACATTTCACACTCATTTTTGTTCATGATCTAACTCCTTACCTTTCTAGTCTAATCTTTCACCATTTTTGCATTCAGACCATATGATTTTTAAGAATGGAAGGGTCCCTATTCTATCAAAAGTTACATTATAATAGATCTCTCCCCAAGCCCTTTTTAAAGTGTTTAT
>NW_005274578.1:0-392 GCF_000412655.1 Myotis brandtii | reverse complement strand
TTTTTTTTTTGCTTTGTTCCAAAATCGTATAGTCTAATGTGCCAACCCTTATACTCTCTAATGTTATTACTGTTATTAATATCACCACCTCATTTTGTCCATTCATTGTTATTTCTTCCTCTATTCTTCTGCCTTTCTGTTTGCTTTACATGCTGTGGTGGACAGAATAAGGGGTCCCTGAACCTGTGACTATGTTATGTTACCTGGCTAGGGGAATTAAAATCACTAATCAGCTGGCTTTAAAATAAGGAGATTATCTTGGAATATTCAGTTAGTCACATGTAATCACAAGGGTCCTTAAACGAGCAAGGCAGAGACAAACAAGTTAGACACGGAGAAATGGCCTTGTGAGAACGATCTGCCGTGGATGGCTGTGAAGGTGGGAAGGAGCC
>NW_005274577.1:0-392 GCF_000412655.1 Myotis brandtii | reverse complement strand
TTTTTTATTTAATTCTAGCAGTAATCCCGGGGCACCATATTTCCAGATGAGCAATCTGAGGCTCAGGAAAACGTGTCTTGTCCAAGATTCACAGTTAAAAAGTGGGAGCAGGTATTCAAATCGAAGTCTGCCTGCCCCCAAAGCCTGGTTCTTTCCACTATGCCACACAGTCTACCCAGCAAAGGCCAATTCATCTCAGGATGCTCAGGACATGGCACACATTGAGAGAACTCTGAATCCAGGAAAGCAGGGCCCAGTAAGAGGGGTGTGGGGCCAAGGCTTCACTGGAAAAGAGTGGGATTTGCAAGTCTCCTTCTAGATACCCAGGATTGCTTCTGCCCAACCAGATGAGGGTAGCACTAAGGGAAGGGAGAATCTGGCCTAAGATTTAG
>NW_005274576.1:0-392 GCF_000412655.1 Myotis brandtii | reverse complement strand
CGATGCTCAACCACTGAGCCACGCCGGCCGGGCCAAACCACCGGGTCTCTTTGCAGCCAGCTGGGTCTGCCCCCTGCCCCCTCCCCAGCCCGGGAGCCGAGCCGGTTTCCACGGGAGGACTGGGGGCCCCCCGCCCCCCACTCCTGCCCGGCCGGGGAGCTCTTTTGTGCGGATGGAACGGGGCCGCCTCCTCACCACTTCTCTCTGACGCCTTTATTTTCTTTCCAGAGGAAGGAAACAAACAGATAGGACGCCATGGGCGCGGGCGGGAGGCCAGAGGTCAGCCTTTGATGGAACCGATTTCAAATAGCTTCCGAAAATAGCGGCCCGGGGAGCGCATCAGGGCTTCCGCGGGTCGTGTGTGTTCGGGAGCCAATTCTAAATCCTATAAC
>NW_005274575.1:0-392 GCF_000412655.1 Myotis brandtii | reverse complement strand
GCTACAATGATTACTTTAAAAATAAAATGTTAGAGAGGAATGCAGAAGGACATTGGCTTCATGGGGAATTATCAATTATATCTCCAAACATCTGGCTTTTATTAGTAATACCCAAGCTCAAACAGCCTCTGCAGCCCCCTCTACCTCCATGATATCTGGCCCATGTTGTCTGTTTTGCCCATGTTGTCTGTTTCTGTTCCAAGGTCTCACCTGCCCTGGCCTTGCACAACTTCTTTTTCACTCACGCTGTCTCTATTGCTTGGGATGTCGTCTCTATTTGAGGATCAAACTCCTCCTCAAAGATCCAAAGCAAAGTCAACTTCATTTGGGAAAGCAGATATTCTGTCGTTCTATGAACATACTACACATTCTGCTACAATTCATTTTGACTT
>NW_005274574.1:0-392 GCF_000412655.1 Myotis brandtii | reverse complement strand
GAAATTTGGGGTTAAATGGACACAATTTTCAAAGTGAATCCTTCTAATCGCTTCCCCTCTCTCCCACAGTTTCAAGACCAAACTGAACAAGGAGGTCTGTGCTGATCCCAAGAATAAGTGGGTCCAGGATGCCATAAAGTACCTGGACAAAAAATCCCAAACTCCAAAGCCATAAATATTGACTGTTTTGAGACCAAACCAGAGCCTGAGAAATGCTTGATTCATTCCCCACCCCCACCCCCCCGTCGTCCTAAGAAGCAGCCTGAAATCATCGCATCATCCTCCCCAAACGAATGGCTTTTATTTAATAATTAACAAATTATTGTATTTAAGTTATTGATGTTTTTAATATGCGTTTAATTGATTTCAGAGAGGAAGAGAGAGATAGAAAC
>NW_005274573.1:0-392 GCF_000412655.1 Myotis brandtii | reverse complement strand
TTCAAGGTCTAACTCCCGTGCTTCTTGCATGAGTTATTTAACCTGATCCTCAGTGTCCTCATCTGACAGATGGGGATAATAACAATGCTGAATGCATACAGTTGGTTGTGAGCATTAAACACAGCGTGTGAACGTGGGTGGCACAGCGCAGGGGGCGGCAAACTATGGCCTGTGGGCTTGCTGCCTATTTTGTATGACCCACGGGCTAAGAATGGTTTTCACAGGTTTTAATTGCTGGGGTAAAAACAAAAACAAAAACAAAAAAACCCCACACACATTTGATGACATGTGAAAGATAAAAAATTCAAGTGTTAGTGCCCATAAATTAAGTTTTATCAGAACACAACCACCATTTACTTAGATCAGGGGTCCTCAAACTTTTTAAACAGGGG
>NW_005274572.1:0-392 GCF_000412655.1 Myotis brandtii | reverse complement strand
AAAAAAAAAAAACTTTTATAAAGTCCACACTTACATAGACCAATATAACAATGGCTGCTCTGTTAATAAAAACCAAGATGACTAAAATAGACATGACTCTAAGAATGGGCAATTCACCAGAGCGACTGTTTTATAAAATTAGGCAAATCAATCATTTCCCAGGGAAGGAATTTTCAGTAAATGAACCCTATCAGTGTTTAGCATCATTGAGCCACCATGGGCTAAATCTCACAGCCTGTAACTTGGAGAGAATTATGCTGCCTATCTCTAGTTTACTGAACACAGAAAAGATAGCCCATGTATGTGGTGTTAAGAATGTTGTAAATGAGAATTCAGTTTTGAAGAAAACACCTAATGTAAAAAGTCCTAACCTAGGATGGATGAACTGGATG
>NW_005274571.1:0-392 GCF_000412655.1 Myotis brandtii | reverse complement strand
TAGACAGAAGGCAATGAACATCATCAATAACTTCAGGTAACAACACACCATCCACTCTGTCTTCCTTGACCCGGTTCTATTGCAGCTCTTTATTCCCTAGTTGATCCCCACCTCTTATTTTCTGCTTCTGCTTCTAGCATAAGGGAATAGTAGGAATTTACTGGCCAATATCTGCCACTTCTTTTGGCCAAGATTTTTTGAATTGGATTTTCAAAGGACCCAGGAGAGATGGCCTCTCCTATCTCTATAGGCACTTGCTGTTAATTCTGCCCCAGGCATCCTTTTGCTTTCAGCCCTGTCCCTGATAGGCACCTCCATCTCCATCAGTGATGTCCCATTCTCTCAAAAGCTCTGGGGATCTAACAAGTAATAATATATCATCCCAAATTAGC
>NW_005274570.1:0-392 GCF_000412655.1 Myotis brandtii | reverse complement strand
AATATTTGGGATCATCATGGAAGAAAAAAAGCTAGAGAATTTTATAAAATAAAAATGTAATTAATGGGCTTGTTATATAACCACTCAGCAAATGTATACAACTGTTACCTCTTCTAATAGATGTACAGCATCCAGATGACATATGGTTATATATTTTGGTCTTAGGGTAAACACATATTTGAAAAACTTCATTTAGTTCAGGTAGCCATATTTATGAATCATTTACAGACTTCTGAATGTACAGAGAAAGATGCTTAAGGAATAAAGAGCTCAAAAATTATAGAACAAAAATGTGTAAACTGTAATAAAATACCTTAATTCAAGGAGAATTGGATGCTAAAGAACAGAAGAGTTAATTTCCTTACCAAAGATCGCCAACATTTCCATGACAT
>NW_005274569.1:0-392 GCF_000412655.1 Myotis brandtii | reverse complement strand
GGCTAATTCATTTTTGATCAACGGGATTGCTCTACACTTACATTCCTGTGTAGCATCGCCTCTCGAGTTCCCCTCAGCTCTGGAAGGCGGTCTGGCTCATTTGAACAAATTGCTTAACATGTTAAATTAGATTCAACAGACCTTAGAAAGAAAAATTAAGTAAAACAAAAAAAAGATGAATCTCAATTGTCCTCATACCCACAATCTTCCAAAACTGACTTCTTTTACTATTGGCAGCTCCCAAGGCATGTTTGCATTAGTACTATGACTTGTACCAACCAGGAGGTTTAGGTCATTCTCACCATCACCAGCCAATAGCCTCTGAGAATTCACTGGATGCTCAGCACCATGCTCACAACATTGTAGAAACATGTATGACCTTAAAACATATA
>NW_005274568.1:0-392 GCF_000412655.1 Myotis brandtii | reverse complement strand
TCTCCTGCTCATAACAACATTATCTCACACCTTCAAGAAACGAGAAAAGAAAAAGGTTCTCTCTTATGAGTACATTAAAACATGTCACTTGGAATTTCAACCCAGGCCTCCAGAGTGCCACAGACAAACAGAACCCTGTTCCCATGTCTTCCACTTCTCGCTCCGATCCCAGGATGAGATCCAAGAGCAAAACAGTACCGTAGCTCTCAACCTGACACACGCCAAGCTCAGGCTCGGGAAAGGACGGAGGGGCTGGTGGGCACCTTCGGAGACAACAGGAAAAGCCGAGAGGAAATGGTGTGTGTATCAGGCAGAGTCAGAAAGTCCGCCTGCAAACTCACCTCATGACCCTGCCTGGTGCCATCGCCTCCCTCCCTCCCCTCCCCCCACCC
>NW_005274567.1:0-392 GCF_000412655.1 Myotis brandtii | reverse complement strand
TTATCACTTCTGCCTCATGAATAATGAGTATTCTGAGCTATTGGCAGGATCTGCACTCCTTTCTTTCTGACTAGGTAATGGACTGAGCCAGGGTTTATCCAGAGCACCCATGCTCAGCTAACCAATGCTAGCTCTTTCAGGCACATGTGGTTCTCACAATATGCTGTGATGAATGGGTTCAAGTTCTAATTCACCACCTGCTAGCAGCTTGCTGTATACTGCTCTGATTTATGATCATTTAGTAAAAGTGTTTTTGCCTTTGTACTTTTAATTCTGTTAGTTCTATCCACTGCCTGGATGATTTGAATGCAGAGTTGTAACCTGACTGCATGTAGAAGTGAACAGATATTGTGGGGATCCCAAACTTTCTGTGATTTAAAAGGGACCGCATG
>NW_005274566.1:0-392 GCF_000412655.1 Myotis brandtii | reverse complement strand
GCAAAGAAAATCAATGGAATTCACTGCCATATTATTCCTCAGATCCTGAGGTCCCTAACTAGTGTACCTTATTTACACCTTTCAGAATTTTCTTATGCTTGTTTTACAACGTTCAGGGTTTTTAGTTATACTTAAAGAAAGAAATAGGGGAAAGTACATCTACCTCATCTCCCCAGAACCATGTCCAGTATTTTCGCCATACCGTCTTTGCCACAGGCATTTTTGCCACAAGCATGTTTGCAACAGAACTAATTGACCATAAAGCAATTTTGTCACACATGAAAATAAAATAACTGGTTGATATTTTGTATGTTTTTTTGTTTGTTTGGGTTTTTGGTTTCATTTCTTTATTGAGTAACTAGAGGGCCAATGCATGAAATTCGTGCACAGGA
>NW_005274565.1:0-392 GCF_000412655.1 Myotis brandtii | reverse complement strand
GAAAGCTCTTTGAAGAGTCAACGGTACTGTGCAAAAGTGGGAAGTCTTTCTTATCTTGGCAGAGCCCCACCTCGATGCATTTTGAGGCTGTGCCAGTGTGTTTTCCAAAGATGGCCCCAACGATAGCTTCATCCCCAGGCGCTCTGCCGTGTGGGCCTACTTCTCCACCGCCCTTTAATCTGTGCCCACCGTCTACTTTGACCAGTAGAATGGGCCGAAGTAATGCTGTGCTAGTTCCCAATGGAGCCCTGGGGCTACCTGGCCGTTTTCCTGCCCGTGCTCTGGTCAACAGCCCCGGCTGACAGCCGGCGCCAGCAGCAGGGAGAGCCTCCGAGACGTCAAGCCCAGCAGCAATTGGCTGCAAATGCCCACGCACAAGAGATTTTTTTTTT
>NW_005274564.1:0-392 GCF_000412655.1 Myotis brandtii | reverse complement strand
ACACTTGGTTCATGCCAGGCCTCTGCATAGTTACTTTACCTCCATTTTTCTCACCATCAGCTAATACTCACTTGTATATTCTCATGTACAATCTGTAATGTTGAATGCATGGTCAGTTAAAAAGTGGAATTGTGTTAACAGGCCTTATTTGGTTGGTTTTTGCATGTCTCCCTACTTATGCTCCCGTGGTGATAGACACCTAGGTTGGCTTCCTGACCCAGGTAATGCTATAAAGAACTTGAATGGAGAGACTTTCTCAAGCAATTACAACATCCTTATGGAGAGGCCTAGCTTTTCTCACTACTTCCCCTGGAGAGAGCTCAACTCCAGACTTCAGTCTGTTGAGCATCACTGTTGCTTAAGGACCTCTTGTGCACACACTTAGAAGGGTG
>NW_005274563.1:0-392 GCF_000412655.1 Myotis brandtii | reverse complement strand
TCTCCCTCTCCCTTCTCCTCTCTCTAAAAATCAATAACAATATATTTAAAAAAGAAAGAACAAGAGGAAAATGAGGAAATCTCAGAATGCTTGGAAATCAAGCAGTATGGTTCGAATTCCCAAGTTACCCATGTGTCCAGAAAGAAATCTCACGGAAATTAGAATGTATTTTGAACTAAATGATAATGAAAACATGGCATATCAAAACCGTGGGATGCTACTGAAACTCTACCTAGAAGGGAGTTTAAAAGATCATGTTATACTTGAGCTACAGATAACTTAGGTGACCGTGTGCAGACAACTGAATGCCGTGCTTCCTCGTGATACCACATTTCTAGTGTCGCCAGTGGTCCATTTTCGGTGCTGCCTAAGCTGTGTTGCTTCCATTGGAG
>NW_005274562.1:0-392 GCF_000412655.1 Myotis brandtii | reverse complement strand
GGGGGGGGTGTTGGGGGGACAAGGCATGTCCATAAGAATCCTTCCTGGAGAGCAGTGGAGGGAAACCTTGTGTAAAAGCAGCCTTCGCAGAGCCCAGTATAAAGCCCCTGGTCCTAATTCAATGCCCAGCCCCACTCCTTTTCCCAGCCTGGGGAAGAAACTGGGGCAATTCAAGGGCAGAGCTCCTGCCCTTTCCTGCTTCTCTGAATGTGCCATGGTCCTGAGGCTCTGGCCCTGCTCCCCACCCACACCCACCCCCCACTGGTTAAACAAGGTTTTGCGATTTAAAAAGATAATTCTGAGCAGTTGTATCTGTAAAATAACAATGGCTGCCTTGACAGAGTTTACGATTTACCAGGCCCTGTGCTATGCTGCTTGGGTATGGTATCCCC
>NW_005274561.1:0-392 GCF_000412655.1 Myotis brandtii | reverse complement strand
TCCCCATTCCCTCAGCCCTGGACTGCAGCCCAGCCCCGCAGCAGTGCTGAGCGTCTGGGGAGGTTTGGGGACCAGGCTGTTCTCAATCATCCCTCAGCGCGTCTGCAGCCCCAGAGACATGTCATTAGTGTTTCTCTCCACACATGGCCGCAGACACAGGTTGATTCCACTTACCTTTTCTCCCTGACCTCCTCCGGCCCCACAGCTATGCTCCCCCCACCATTTTTATCTTTTTTGGGGGAAGAAGTTTTAAAAAATAATTTAAAACTTACAGAAAAAGTTACAAGAACAGCATAGAGAATTCCACAGTCCCTTCACCAGATTCCCTAACCATTTTTCCTGCATTTGCTCAATCGCCTCGCCCCCACCCTTCTGACATGATGCCCCATCAC
>NW_005274560.1:0-392 GCF_000412655.1 Myotis brandtii | reverse complement strand
CTTCAAAACTTTTATGACATTAGCATAAGCTAAAAATCTCTCCTCAACTCTTTTATCTTTAGTTTTTCTGCTTGGATTCTTCCCTTACATGCATAGTACAGGTGGCCAGAAATTTTGGAAGTTTCTATGCAGAATTAGGGCTTCACCATTGGGCTCTTTCCTTCATTGGGTTTATTCTTTTACTTCCCAGCTACTATGTTTACCTGAACTCTGTCCTCTGATCATTTTAGCCATAAAACTACAGATTTTCGAACTGAAATTTAGCCACCCTGCAAACTCTAACTGGGTCCTGTACTCAAGAAAAAAATAAAGACTATAAAAAGGAAAGATTCACTCAATTCCTTTGCCTTCTTTAAAGTGTAAATTTGCTTTAAGTTTGTTGTTGTTGTTTT
>NW_005274559.1:0-392 GCF_000412655.1 Myotis brandtii | reverse complement strand
ACAAATATTGTACAATTCCTCATATATGAGGTTCCCAGAGTAGTCAAATTTATAGAGACAGAAAGTAGAATGCTGGTTGACAGGGGTTGGGGGTTGGGGTAATGGGGAGTGATTTTTTAATGGGTAGAGTTTTAGTTCTAAAAGATGAAAAAGTTCTACAGATGAGAGTGGTGATGTGAAATGTGTTCAATGCCATTAAATTGTACATTGAAAAATGGTTAAAATGGTAAATTTTATGCTATGATACTTTATCATACTTTTTTAAAAAGAGAAAAAAATAAGGGAGAAGAATGAGATCTTGAAGTGTTACAAAAAGTGCTTCAACTGTATTTATAGTACTTTTTAAAGAAACAATATAAAGCAAGAAGGGCAAAATGTTAGAATTTGATAGA
>NW_005274558.1:0-392 GCF_000412655.1 Myotis brandtii | reverse complement strand
AGTGAGCTATGTTCAAAATATGTAAATTAATGTGAAAATTATAATGTCCTTTCATTATATGTACTTTATCACATATCTTATAACTTCTATAAAATTGTAAGCTCCTTAAGGGAAGGATCTCTGTATTACAAACATCACAAAATTTAATACCATTTTCCTTGTACAAAGTAGGCTAACAATGACTATTTTGAGTTGGATTGTACAACAGGTCCTTGAATTATGTCATTTTGTTATAATGTTGATGATATGCCATAGGAACCTCGTTCTTGTTTATACTAATTAGCCTATTGTAAAACTGATTTTGTTATATGTCATTTCCCTTAAAGTCACAGAACCTATTAACAGCATTAAGTGAGGACTTATTCTATTCATTCAAGAAGTCTTTTAGATCT
>NW_005274557.1:0-392 GCF_000412655.1 Myotis brandtii | reverse complement strand
GGGAGGCCTTAGTGGAATTCAACAAGGGGAGGTAGGGGGGTCAGGAGTCCTCAGAGACAAGGAGATGTTTGCAAAGACAGGAGGAGCTGAGGGAGAAGCCTGGGGAGGGAGCGGAAAGAGCCAAGAGCAGAGCAGTGGCTGAGTTTTAGGCAGTGGGGCCGGGGCCAGTCCCACAGAAAGGCAGCGGGGGGCCCTGGGCCAGGTGTGGGCAGGAGAGGCCCAAGGCTGGGGTGGGCGTCAGGTCAGGGGAGGCTGAGAGGAGGAGGTCACTGTGAGACCCAGGAGATCACCCCAGAGGAGAGGTCAGGACAAGCCAGGAGTGGAGGGAGGAGTGGGTGCTGAAGGCGGCAAGGCTGCCAGGTCAACTCAGAGAGAGGAGAGACCCAGATGTC
>NW_005274556.1:0-392 GCF_000412655.1 Myotis brandtii | reverse complement strand
GAGGCTCCTGCTCTGAGTCACCTGACCGCGTCTCTGGTACTCCCCATCCCTCAGTTCAGGCCGAGTCTCCTGCGTGTCCATGGAGACAGCACAGCCCATGCAGCTCCCAGAACCCGCCCCCCTCTGGGGACACAACGCCTGCCCTGGGTGCAGGGCTGACCCAGGAAGCCTTCCCAGAGGAGGCGGCAGGAAGTACCAATCCAGGACCCAGACCCACAGAGGTGCTGGGAGATCAGCAGCTTCCTTTCCGGGCTCCTGGCCGCCCTCCTGTCCCTCCTGGGACCGACCAGTCCCTCCATCCGCAGCCCTGACACGATCCGATCCGCCATGGCCTGCAGGGGTGGCCCTGGCAGTGATGAGCCTGAGTCAGGGTCGGGGTCTAGGTAGGAATT
>NW_005274555.1:0-392 GCF_000412655.1 Myotis brandtii | reverse complement strand
AGGCGTAGACAGCCGCTGAAGATGACAAAAAGGAATGCACGTAACCACACAACATGCCCCGAACACACAATGATCCGTCCACTCTCCCCAAGTACAAAACACAGAGCACACACCCAAGCCAACGAAACCCGCACTTGTCCTAACACTGCCCTGTGCATCTGCAGATAATCCCTCCAAATCGGCCATTAGGGAAAAAAAACCCGGGTTCACAGGAGGAAAAAACATACAAAACCACCGGTAAACATTTCCCCCATCAGCGTATTACAAACACCTACCCAGCAACTCCCTGAGGATACACGCACTACACCTCCACACCCTCCAAAATCAGCGCTCCGCCTGCACGTTCACAGACACGGGCATGGCCGCCCCGTGGCCACAGACGCCCGCAGACA
>NW_005274554.1:0-392 GCF_000412655.1 Myotis brandtii | reverse complement strand
CAAAGATGTTCCATATGTTATATCAAGAAATCAAGACATATAAAGTAAACCATGTGTCTGCAAAGGCACTGTAAATTAGTGTTTCTCTTCACAACCCCCTAGGCTAGGCTGCGTCCACCTGAGGGCTCTAAGGTTCTCCGGTTGGGCTGATCAGTGGGGGGCTTTCTCCAATGCCACAGGAGTCCCTCCTCTCCTGGAGGGAAATAGAACATCGTAAACGCTATCTATTCCCTGTGTTGTGGTAGGAGAGCTTCCTTCTTGGTTTGACACTTGTATTATTAACCCTGAAATCATTGAGCAACCGGAGACCTCACTTCCTCACTGATTTTTCCATGTGGAGATCTCCAGATTGGAGCTCACTTGGGAAGCTCTTCTGTGTGAGAAAAAAAAAA
>NW_005274553.1:0-392 GCF_000412655.1 Myotis brandtii | reverse complement strand
GCCCTTCACCAGCTGCATCAATGCAATGGGAACACACCCTAACTGAGCAGGGCAAGAGCTGGTCCTACCGTCTACATCCCCTGTGCCTGGAGCTAGATTTGTGGGACCCGGGTAATGCAGGGGTTTAGACCTGTGGTCCCTAGCACACAGCCTCCCAGCATCTCCCACTCACCCCAGCTGGAATCCAGATAGACCAGAACTCCCTACCACTAGACCTGGGCCTCGGGAAGTGGCAAGTTGGCTACCCTTGTGGGCAGAGCTCTAATTGGTTCTACCACGATCCTTAATGATACTTGGTTCACAGATAGAGAGCAGTTTCTAAAAGGCCTGGCCAGCTGACTGTATCCAGGGGTCTAGTAGATGCACTCCTAGGGTACTTTCCAAACTTGAAT
>NW_005274552.1:0-392 GCF_000412655.1 Myotis brandtii | reverse complement strand
AAAAAAATCCACAAATATTGTGTAATTATACTTATACAATGTATCTTAAATAGTCAAAGTCATAGAAATGTAAGTAGAATGGCAGCTTCCTATGACTGGAAAGGAGAAGTTAGAAGCTGTTGTTTAATGGATGTAGAGTTTTAGTTTTACAAGGTGAAAAAATTTTGAAGATCCGTTGCACACTACTTCACACTACCAAACTGTTTGTAAAATGGTTAAAATGATAATTTTATGTTGTGTGTTTCTTAACACTATTTTTTTTAAACGGTGTAGGTTCCAGAATAAAATAAATAAGATTATAATCCTGGCTCAACTCTTTTTAAGAGCAAATAACTAAAAACCTCTATACTTCATTTTCTTATCTGTAAAATGGACACAACTCTTAGAATTGT
>NW_005274551.1:0-392 GCF_000412655.1 Myotis brandtii | reverse complement strand
ATTTCACATAATTTTATGAACAATTATATGGACATAGTCTTTATTTTATGGAAAGATTCATTTTAAGCTGTTCTAAGAGGGTAATAATTTAACTTAATTTACAAGTAGTTTTTAAGAAACAAAAAGTATATGTAGATATGAAGAGAATATTTCCTGAGGTATATGTGTACATAAGTCACATACATCAGGATGTGGAAATATAAGTATTTTATGTAAAGGTCATTTAGTAATGATTAGCTTTTCAAAGTTGCTCCTAGTCTTACTTCCAAGTCTGGCTTGGTCTGTCTGTTCATGGAAGGCTAGATTTGTTTATCTTCAGCATTTTGGTCCCAGGTGGTCAAGTGGCAATTCAGTATCTGTTTTTTACTTTATTTATAGGATAGAAAACAAAA
>NW_005274550.1:0-392 GCF_000412655.1 Myotis brandtii | reverse complement strand
AGGTTGCAATGCCTCTTTGCTTTAGAATTTAAAATCTAGAGGTAAGAAAGGTTACGGTAATGATTAGCCTCTGACTCACTCAGTGGTGGAACATGAAATGTACAGCACTTGTGCTGCAAAAAGGACATCTGGCCCACTAACAACCTCAGGCTCCAGATTTGCTGCTCTGCCTTTCCTGGCAGAGGAACTGTGGACAGAAGAAAAGGCAGTTTTCTTCACTAACTGCTCAGCATAACGAACAATGTGCCTTAAGACAGAAGCAAGTTTAAAGACTCAACTTATGTATAGACCCACAAAGAAAAAAAACACAACAAAACAAAATGTAAACCCAAGAGCTTTGCATTCTGACGTTTTAACCCTTTTTAAGTAATGTAAACAATTGCCAAGCATGT
>NW_005274549.1:0-392 GCF_000412655.1 Myotis brandtii | reverse complement strand
TTTTTTTTTGCTTACTCTCATCTGTTGAGAGTGACCCCAGGGAGTCAACTTCCCCATATTTCCAGGATGCTCCTGTTTGCTGCTTAGCAAGTTCCCCGTGCTGATAAAGTCATTAGAAGGAGAAGAGAGAGAGGCTTCTGAGGTGCTGCAAACTGTCCACCTCACATAAGTGAACTTAGGTGGGCCAATGGGCCAAGAGAAAGAGAACCACAGTGGCCATTGCACACATTTAAGGAAAGACAACCTGCAGCTTTACAGATTCACTAGTGAGTAAGAAGAATTGAGAACGGAGGTGTGCCAATTCAAGTTACTGTCACACCCCAGGGTACCATGCCTAAATTTCAATGATGAATGAATGTTCATAGGTTTAATCATGAGTCCATCTTCTGATA
>NW_005274548.1:0-392 GCF_000412655.1 Myotis brandtii | reverse complement strand
CGTTTGGTTATTGATTGCAAGTGACATTCTAACTGTACAGTAAAAAAATAGGTTCTTGATACGGAATGAAATAGTTGGGAAACTCCAAAAAAACGTGACAAAACAGGATGCTCTCCATTCATTTTTGTTTTCATGCTCTTTTATTTCTATTACTTATTCATCCATTTGCAGATTCATAAGACATTTTGTGCCTGGCCTTGGACTTGGTACGAGAATATGAACATGAGTTCAGGTTTTAAGAGCCCACGTACACAAATGCATCGGGGAAATACACAATCAAGGAATGAAGAGGAAAGAGAAAAGAATGGAATACAGTTTAAGAACAGTGCTAGCAAGGTGGGAACACTAAATATGCTGAAAGTTACACACACACACACACACACACACACACA
>NW_005274547.1:0-392 GCF_000412655.1 Myotis brandtii | reverse complement strand
TCTCTGAAATCAATAAAAATATTTTTTAAAATAATTTTTAAAAAAATCACTGGCTGTGTTTGAAGGGTGGGTTAAAGGGACCAGAGAAGGAGCAGGACCAGGAGGCGCTCCTGCCAGAATTCCCAGCCAACAGTCCTGGTGGCCAAGCGGGCCCTGAGCAGAGCGGGCGGAGAGAGGGGGGCGGAGAGAGGAGGGCCGGCAAGTGTCTCGGAAGAAGAGAGGGAGGGGCCTGTGTGGGGTCCTGCGGTGGGAGGCAGAGCAGAACCAAGGATCTGATTGTTTGGCCTGAGCAGCTGGGTGGATACTGGCGTCGTTCATGCGAAGGGAAGTCGCGATGGAGTCATCAGTTGGCTCCTCTGCTTTGGGACGTGGGTGGGGAGTGGGTTGGTTTT
>NW_005274546.1:0-392 GCF_000412655.1 Myotis brandtii | reverse complement strand
GGCAAGAATTCAGTCTATGTGTCCCACGTGCTTCAAGACAGAAACCTCATCACGGATCACAGCGAGGTTATCTCTAAGGATGCGTCAACAGACGAAGACTACCTGGGCCCACGGGTTGACTTCGTTTAGTTTGACACAACCTGGGAATCTCAAAGCAAGAGACTGCCAGCTCAGTATTGCAAGAGCAACATACCTGCGGGTGCTCTTTATTTAAATGAAATTCACTTGTGGGAAACTAAAGCCTCTAAAAACTGACGCCCCTTCTCCCATTTATTAAATGGCTTGGTCAATGACCCTAGCACTTAGCAACCCAAAGTTCTACCTTCTGCCAATCGCTGGGCGTGTGGAGCGCATTCCACACTCTGCTGATGGGAAAAGTATCTACCCCCCCC
>NW_005274545.1:0-392 GCF_000412655.1 Myotis brandtii | reverse complement strand
ATTGCCTGTTGGAAAATACACAAGTTAAACTATTGGAGGAAAATGCAAACTTGAGCCTGGAGGACTCGTCAGGAGATGGAGGACCAGGGGCCTCGAGTGGCAGCTCAGCCATGTGGAGGGTGCCTCGTTCTCCTGGTTCAGGTGGCAGGGGGCTTGGAGACCAGCCACAGGGACTGAGGAAGAAGAGGGACCACTGGGGCTGTCTGGTCACGGGGTGAGTCCAGGATGAGGCAAGGACCGGCCCTGTCCTGCCCTGACCTGGGAGAGGCCCTCCTCCCTACAGCCCATGACAAGCTCCCTCCTACCTGAGCCATTTCCTTGGAAGACAGTTATGGTCAAGTTCTGTGGAGAGTCTGGGACAGAAAGACAAGGTGGACCAAAGTCAGAGGTGA
>NW_005274544.1:0-392 GCF_000412655.1 Myotis brandtii | reverse complement strand
GGGAACAGCCTCGCAGCCCAGGGCTCCCCTCTGGGAGCGGCGTGAGCATTTAGCTTTTCAGAAAACAATCGTTCTTGGTGGTGGTCACCTGGGCCCTGCCCGCCCATCCCAGGGTCCCAGCCCGGGGTCCCAGCCGTGCGGGCAGGTGCCTGAGGTCGGAACCCGCTAGGCCCTCTTCGGGGAAGAGACCACTTGGAGACAACGGCCGTGGGCCTCATGTGCTCAAAGGCATCACTGACAGTTCCAGAGTCAGGGATTGGGACGCTGGTCACTGCAAAGCGACCGCCAAGGATTCCCACTGAGAACCCAGCCAGGACAGGGTCCCCCTTCAGTGTGAACCCCTGGTTCCGACATCTCAGACGTGACTTGCGAGCAGCTAGACCTGAGGCTGC
>NW_005274543.1:0-392 GCF_000412655.1 Myotis brandtii | reverse complement strand
GGAGAACGCCCACTGGCAGCAGCATTTCCAAACCACTGCATGAGATCTGAGGACAATGTGAACCAGCTCGACTGATCATCATTATTTGGAGTATTAATTCTACTATGAAGAATGCCCAGGTCTGCATATTGAGCTGAAATCTTCATCCTCAAATATCTCTGCCCCCCTCTGGGTGCCGGGCTGGCCGGGTCGGTGTTCCTCCAGCGAATCTGGTTCTGGGCCTCCCTCCCACTGTGCCTTGGGCCGGCCAGGTGGTAGGCTCCGCCCACAAGGAGTTCACAGGCAGACCCTTGGTGGAAAGCATCAGTGTTTCCCCAGAAAAGTGTGTACGCAGTAACCCCTAGCCCTGTTTGTATGTACACAATTCATGATGTTCTTAGACCACCTCGTGC
>NW_005274542.1:0-392 GCF_000412655.1 Myotis brandtii | reverse complement strand
GCTCTCATACTCTTTTAATCCAGATATTCCTTTTATTACAGTCAGTGGGCATTACTGAGAAATCATTACAAATATCTAAGCAGGTGGAATGATTACAGCTCCAGCTTTAGGCAGTGGAGGATTGTTATTACAGACAGAAGACCTTAGATGAAAAAAGTGGGGATAAGATCAGAAAGCAGAATTTTAAAAAAATGTATGAATTATGAAATGGTAGTCACAGATGCATGTTATCAGGGTCTCAATAATCTTCATCTCAGTGGCAAAGCAAATTTCTTGTGTGATTTATTTCACACACGTTCAAAAGCACTTGTTGAACAATTTACTAAGAATTATGTAACACATCTTAAAGCTCACAGTGAGGTAGTAATATAAGCATAAAACTTTCAAATATT
>NW_005274541.1:0-392 GCF_000412655.1 Myotis brandtii | reverse complement strand
GCTTTGTTGTTTCATTTATAGGGTAGAGGCAGAATGGTCTTAGCATAATTCTTAAAGGCCCTAAGATTGTCAGAATGGCAAATGAGCACTGGCTTTAATTTAAAGTGACCAACTGCATTAGCCTCCAACAAGAGAGTTAACCTGTCCTTTGGAGCTTTGAAACCAGCCATTGACTTCTCCTCTCTAACTATGAAAGTCCTAGATGTCATCTTCTCCCAATATAAAAGCATTTCATCTACATTGGAAACCTGTTCTTAGTCCATTTAATTAATTTACTCAGCTATGTCTCTTGGATAACTTTCTGTAGCTTCCACATCAGCACTGGCTGCTTCACCTTGTACATTTATGTAATAGAGACAGCTTTTTAAACCTCATGAACCAACCTCTGCCAC
>NW_005274540.1:0-392 GCF_000412655.1 Myotis brandtii | reverse complement strand
CTCTCTCTCCATGTGTCTCTCTACCTCCTGGTCCTGCACCCGGTGGCCTGTCCCTGCCTAAGGTTTCTAAGTAACACAGCGTGCGGGATTCGGGAGTCAGGACTGGGAGCAATGGTGTGGTCTCCCCACCATCCGCTGTCCCCACCCGCCCGGAGAAGGGGACAGGGAAGGGCGCCAGGGGCTCTTACTGCTCAGGTCTGTCAGGAGGCAGCCAGAAGGGGACATAGCGAAGCTGCCCTGCCCTGCCCTGCCCCACCCCTCGGCCCACCCAGGGCTGGCCCCTCCCTGTGTGCCCTACCCCAGCCCCAGAGTGCTGGGGGCATCCGGGCCTGCCCCTCCCCCAGCTGGGAGGGTCCCCCGCTAGGCTTCCACCTCCTTGGGAAACTTTGCTT
>NW_005274539.1:0-392 GCF_000412655.1 Myotis brandtii | reverse complement strand
AAAAAAAGCATGATATTTACTGTTTTGTTATCTGGGTTTGAGAAATGAAATATTTTTTCCAATTATTTATAATAAAGCAATATAAAATGTTTTATGATTTCATTATGTGCATTGTGTAATGCCTACATGTTTTTGGCGATTTAACATGTGTATATCCTTTTCATTTAATTATTTCAGGATAAGATAATTAGGTATTAGGATTTTGTCTTTAAATTTTTACTTCAATAAAACTCGTGGTTTCTATGCAAATTTCTTCACATCAATCACAATTTTATTTGATTTAAATAAAATTGAAAATAACATATTTGTGCAACCTTATATCATTTAAAATAAATATTTTAAAATCAGAGACCTATGAAGTATGGAATCACTGGGAAAAAAAACAACACATA
>NW_005274538.1:0-392 GCF_000412655.1 Myotis brandtii | reverse complement strand
TATTGTTTACTTTCCATCATTAGGAGGAAAAAAAAATCCCTAACAATCTTGTGGTTTCCTTGTGAGAGCCAGTTCCTTCCTTTAACTCTGCCCTGCATGAAAACGAGATTACATGTTAGTTCTCGTTAGAAGATGTGGTTGGCGAGGCAACCTAGGTTAGCACAGCTAGCCTGGGCTTAGCCAATGGAAGCACTGGTTTAGTCTCCATCCCTGTGCTGCCTGGGTCTAAATCTTAATCTCACTGATTTGGTTAAGAGCTCTTCCTTCGAAGCCTAACTTTTCCATATGGAGCTTCTTATAGGATGATGTTTGCCTTTGTAAAGGTGAATAGAAACTTGTAAGTCATCGAAGGAGCTGCTATTCTGAGTTTTCATGTTCTTTCTTTTTTTTTT
>NW_005274537.1:0-392 GCF_000412655.1 Myotis brandtii | reverse complement strand
CTGAAGTGTAGATGTTGTATGTCATAGTACCTTTCCTCCCCTGGCTCCTTGTCCATTTAGGTTGACATGCTAGTATTATTCATGCCAATTTGAATTAAATTTGGAAATATTTAGTCTCAAGTAATATGTTCATATGACCTCTTGATCTTTTAAAGGCACCTAATTTTCATTCAATCATAACTTGGAACAAATGTGATGAGTTTTAGCAAATGCATACCTGAATACACTTTCAAATACTATTTACAATTTTGTTTGAATATTTTTACAAATAATGTGTTCATATTTCTCATGTTAAGGCCTAATTACTATCATTTGGAGCTGTTTGTCCAAGACAGAGAGCATTGTAGCTCTCTGTGATTTACTAATTTGGCATTGGATCTCCATTTCAGACT
>NW_005274536.1:0-392 GCF_000412655.1 Myotis brandtii | reverse complement strand
AAAACATACTTAGGACAGTGAAACAAGGACCATTTCCCCCCTGGTTGTAAGTCTCATGGGGTTCCTTAGAGATTAGGGGATACGTGCCTGTGGGGGAAAGGGAGGGCGAAAGGAATGGCACAGGTGTGCTCCCTGGAGGGAGAACGTCAATAGTGGGTGTCTTTAAACATCAATTGTTATTCAATGTCAGACCACAATGGTTTATCCCAGGGATTGTAACTGAAGGGTCACCAGCATAATTGGTCCATGAATATATTTTCTATGGCTTCACAGTATTTTAAAGTTTTAAAATTTGATGGCTGTAGATAGAACATATCCTCTTCTGTTTACACCACTTCATTCTCTTGCTCTTTGTCTACTTCACTCATTTGTTGCCTGCTTGGTCCTGGGAC
>NW_005274535.1:0-392 GCF_000412655.1 Myotis brandtii | reverse complement strand
CATAAACAGCCTAGAAGAAGCCGTGGCAGCAAAAATCTCAGACATCTCTTGTAGCAGTGTTTGCTATCCATCTCCTCGGGCAAGGGAAACAAAGGGGAGAATAAACAAACGGGACTACATCACAGTAAAAGGCTTCTGGGGGCACTTTTAAGACTCCGTGAGCAACCAGGACCACCAGTGATGCGGGAGAAGACAGGAGAAGACAGTACATACGGGGAAGGAGAGGCGGAGAGCTTCCTTTGAAGTCTACCAAAGCTCTGGGTTAGACGTCTGGAAAGTGAGGAGGAAACGCGGGCTTGGAGCTCCCTCCTCTGTCTCATCACACTTCGTCCTGTTCGCCGCCCGAAGGACTACCTCCCGCAGCAGCTAGTGGTCAGGCTTCAAGTGTCTGA
>NW_005274534.1:0-392 GCF_000412655.1 Myotis brandtii | reverse complement strand
AATGATTGTATTGCAACAAGTGATATGTAGAAATAACTGCCATTATAAAGGGTCGGTTTTAATCCTAATTTGATCTATACTAATCTATTCCAAGAATTTATGCAACTCTAAATTCTGTTTATTTGTATGTGCTACAAATGATAGACTGATTTCTTTAAAAAAAAACATTTTCTAAGATATTTTTATTTTTCAAATTCTACATTTTAATTTGAAATTTGGTTATAATTTTTAAAAAGAACAATCAAAAATTTTCTGCTAATTCAAACTGAGATTATTACACTAAAGCATATAATTCCTTAACACTAAACTAAAACATATAAACATTTACATAGTTTATTATATAGTACACAGCTATGCATAATAAATAACCAATAGCTTTAGTTTAAAAAAAA
>NW_005274533.1:0-392 GCF_000412655.1 Myotis brandtii | reverse complement strand
GGGGGGGGGCGGGGGGGGGGGGGGGGGGGGGGGGGCAATCCGTGGGAGACACAGCTTGCTGAGGTCAGGCTGGCAGAAGGATGTGACATCAAATATAACAAGCAAATCAGAATTAGCTAACAGTTAATTATGCACACTTACCGGGTGCTAATGTGCCCGGCTCTGTGCTGGCTCTTTACCCCTCTCTCCTCTCCTTACAATAACCCTGTAAGGCAGCTACTACAACCCCCAACTTACAGTAAGGAACGGGCTCAGAGAAGTCAGGAACTTGGTCCAGGTCCCATAGCTCGTAAATGGAGAATCTGGGACTCAAACCCAGGCCTGTCTGTCCCTGGCCCTCTGACACCACATAGTTCTTAACCGTTAAAGAGCCCTGGACCCCGTTGAGATTC
>NW_005274532.1:0-392 GCF_000412655.1 Myotis brandtii | reverse complement strand
GCTTGTCCGTGTACCAACACTGAGGTCCCGGGCCCGTCATGGAGATAGCGCCGCCCTGCTGTGTAGAAACTTGGGGTGGGGGTCTGGCTGAAGCCCCCCCTTTGAGGTTGCTGGAATGGGCTTCTGTCCCTCTGCTCTGCCTCTCCTGGCCGTGGGGTATGTGTGTGAGGTGGATGGGCTGCAGGAGCCGGCAGGGAAGCCCCTAAAGCCAGGCCTTTTCCCCAGCAGGAGCTCCAGGGTCCTCTCTCCCTTGCAGGACAGGAGGGTCCCTTCCTGTCCAGGGCCCACATTCGTCACCGAAGCAACAGACATTCCATTTCTCTTTATTGTTCTCACTGGGGGGTGGGATGGGAGGAGTTAGGGCCCCTCTCATAAAACATGTGAAGGAGATC
>NW_005274531.1:0-392 GCF_000412655.1 Myotis brandtii | reverse complement strand
TCTCTCTCTCTCTCTCTCTCTCTCAGATAAGCATAACTTTCTTGCCAGCACTCTATCCAGAGACCTCAGATGGAGCCTCTTTGCCAGCTGCCCTAAGCAAAGTGTAGCACCTCACCCAGGCAATTCCTATTAATGTATAATCCCATACCATATCCTCAGACCCTGTTAAGCTATACATTTATTTTTTAAAGGGGTTGTCAGTGCTGGTTTTTGTCTGATAGTGTTCAGTCATTGCAAAAAATATTAGAGCCACACAGAGAGAGCATGTGTATTCCATGATCCTACTCCTGAGAAACACCCAAACTTCAGCAGTATTCATTCTATCTTGTAATTTTTAAAATATTTTTCTTTCCTTTTTAAAATGTTTTTATTTTATTGATTTGAGAGAGAGA
>NW_005274530.1:0-392 GCF_000412655.1 Myotis brandtii | reverse complement strand
AGATCAACACTCAACCACTGAGCCACGCCAGCTGGGCAGAACAACAAATGGATGTTTGTTTCTCTACCTCTTCCTTTCTCTCTCAAATCTATAAATAAATTTTTTTAATTTAAGAAGATAGACATTTGTTTCCTTTCCCTCCTCCCCCTTCAATACAATGGGCACAAGTACTGAAAAGAACTTGACAAATAAAGTACTATCTCCAGCCTGAAGAGCTCACGACTATTTGGTATGACAAGCATTCAAACAAAGAAATATTACACAATTAACTTGAGGACTTCATAATGAGACACTGTTTGTGTTGGGTCTTGGTGATGGTTAAGAATTATCCAAACCAACTAGGGAAAGAAATCTAGAGATAATATGCAATGCAAGTATCATGAGGAAATTCT
>NW_005274529.1:0-392 GCF_000412655.1 Myotis brandtii | reverse complement strand
GTGGCTGTGTGGTCTATTCAGAAAGTGGGAGCGGTGGACAGAGGAGGGAGAGCAGGGAGAGGAAGAACAGAGAGGGCAGTCGGATGGATGGATCCCTGGTGCGGAGACATGGGAAGAAGGAGGAAGGAGAGGTGCAGGCATAACAAGACCAGTGAGGCTGGGGAGATGGATGGGTGTGTGGGTGGTGGGCTGGGCATGGATGCACGACGGGGGTGCGACGGACGGTACTCTGGGATGAACTGAATAAACAAAGGGTCCAGAGGGAGGGTGGGAGGAAAGCAGGGGGATGGATTGAAAGATCGGTATAAAGTTTCATAAGGAAAAATGGGTGAGTGTGTGGACAGGTAGGTGGATGGACGAATGGCATCAATGGCTGCAGTGAGCACAGATGA
>NW_005274528.1:0-392 GCF_000412655.1 Myotis brandtii | reverse complement strand
CAGTGAAGTCAGACCATTGGGATCTGCGAGTTCCACCCTAAGGGCTGGAAGGTTCTGGTGAGTCATAGAGAGCCACGGCAGCATCAGGAGCAGGAAATGCCACGTTCCGGGGGAGTTAGAAAGAGAAAAGCTCATTGTGTATTGAGTATGGATTCAGAGGAGGAAAACCTGGAGGTGGCAAGTCAAGGTAGGAAGCCAGAGTGGCAGCAAAAGTCTGTGTGTCAGCAACTGTTCTGATTTGTGGCAAGAAGGCAAAGGAAGCAGCAATGGACAGGCTCTGCATTGAGTAACCGGGTTATTGGGGCCTCTGAAAGGCTCTGAGAAATGATGCAAATGAAAGTGGCCACCAGGAAGCCTCATCCAAGGCAGCTGCCTACATGATTCAAATATCT
>NW_005274527.1:0-392 GCF_000412655.1 Myotis brandtii | reverse complement strand
GCCCAGAGCCCAGAGCCCAGGGAGCGTTCATGGAGTGAGAGGGGCACGCGCTCCATGGCAGGAGAGAGCCGCTGCAAGGTGCCCTACTTTCCCAGTCTGGCAGGGCTCGCAGTGGGCATTTCCTCTGGGACAAGAGGCCGTGCTGGGAGGGAGCAGGCTGCCAGTCACCTGTGAGGCTCCCATCCGAAAGGGCGCCTGCCTGTGGGAGGCATCGCAAGCTGAGGCTGTGGGCCGCCCGCGGGAGCTGTGGGCAGCTTCACCCGAGGTCAGCCAAGTGGAACTGCCCTCAGCAGTGACCTGGGCTCTGCAAGGTCCACTCAGAGCCTCCAAGGAGACAATAAACGTGAGTCCTGTCACACAGAGGAATTATAACAGTCCCGGTGACTCCAGAC
>NW_005274526.1:0-392 GCF_000412655.1 Myotis brandtii | reverse complement strand
AGACTGAGCCCCCCTGAGGGCAGGAATGAGTCCTGTCCACTTTGCAAGTGGCCCTAGGCTGTGGAATCAGTTGAGCTTGGGTTCAAACCCTGACTTGGCTCCTTATCACCTGGGATGATGCCCACCCAGGGAGTTATAGCCCCGTGTAAAGCTCTCAGCCCGCCCCGCCGCATGCTGAGCACTCAGCAAAGAGCAGCTGCTTTTCTTACTCTCCCTGCAAGCGCTATTGTCATCTGGCCGCTCCTGTGGGGTCTGGCCACATGGGGCCTGGCTTAGAGCCAAACTGGTTTGATGTGGGTCTGGTGTGGCCAGTCCTGTTTCTCCAGGGCAGGGCCGCTGCTGGCTGCTGGCCTGGCAAAGCCTCTCTCTCTCTCTCTCTCTCTCTCTCTCTC
>NW_005274525.1:0-392 GCF_000412655.1 Myotis brandtii | reverse complement strand
CCATTTGATGTATTTTAGTTACCTCTTTGGCAATAAGCATAGGGTGGCCCAGAAAATTGAAACATTGACTGGTTTTAATCCTAACACTAATTTTTTGTGCACATACACAGCAGACAATGCACTAAAAGGAGATAATGCACTTCCAGAATCCTGTGAACTTGGTGCGGTGAGATGTCTCACAGTGCCCACGTAAGTGTTAGGTTACGTGGCAATATTCACATGGGAAAAGCGGTCTCCTGTCAAAGGTCAGTGTTATACTGTTGTGATTTCAGGCCTAGAAGACAACTCTATTTCCTCCCACAACACGGGAAGGAAATAAAAGTGGGAATTTTAGGGGGGCCACATAATCTCACTATTTTTATTTCTTTATTGGAATGATGTTTTTTCATGGA
>NW_005274524.1:0-392 GCF_000412655.1 Myotis brandtii | reverse complement strand
TGAGGGATGTGAAGACACTGAGAGGAATGAGCTGATATCAGAATTGCATTCTAAAGACTATGTACTTGGACTACCCTGTAAGAAACAGAGAGGAAGAGGGCCAGAGTGCGGAATGGTGAATTGGAAAGAAAAGGTGATGCTATGGTCTGAATGTCTGTGTCTCCCCCACCCCGCCCCACTCCAAATTCATACATTAGAATCCTAACTCACAATGGTGATGGTGTTAGGAGGTGGGAAGTGCTTTGGTCATGAGGGTGAGCCTTCATGAATGAGATTAATCTATTTATATAAAAGCCTAAGCAACTGTTCAACCATTCGACTGTCCAACTTGGTAGCTATGACAGGCACTCACCATCAGGGGGCAGACGCTCAACACAGGAGCTGCCGAGCTG
>NW_005274523.1:0-392 GCF_000412655.1 Myotis brandtii | reverse complement strand
AAAAAATGAATCTTTTTTCCTAATTAAAAATAACAATATTTGCTAATATCCAGATATTTAACAAACTCTCCAATGTTCTGCAGTAAAACTCAACTACCCAAGAGAATTGAAGTAATTTACAATGACTAAGTTTTATTGTTTTGTCCTTACGTTTTATATCTTATTTTTTTTTTTTTTGCAAGAAGAGCAAACTCAACTCAAGCTGATTTAAATACAAGTAATTACTCGGTTTGTGTAATGGCAAATGCAAGCAAATCATCTGATTTAGAAACTCTAATATCATCAGGACCTATTTCTCATTCTTAGTAGATATCGCATTGTGTGTGCCTTATCCTCAGAATCCATGTGGGGAACTCCTCATCAACCAGGAAGAGTTTTTTGGGTTTTTTTTT
>NW_005274522.1:0-392 GCF_000412655.1 Myotis brandtii | reverse complement strand
AGGTCTCAACCCTTGACAAACCACCTGGGACTCTCCACTAAATAGCAAAGAACCCCAAAACCTTCCATGAGCCCAGAGCCACACCACTTGCTACATCATCTCACCACACAGCAGCCCTAAGAGGCAAGTATGATCGTCCCCATTTCACAGATGAGGAAACTGAGGTTCCGAAAGGTTATCCTCCATGGAGCATTGAGCAGCCAAGCTGAGAGCCAACCCAGTGCTCTGACGAAGTTCTGTGCCCTTTCCACCGGCCACACGTGCCTTACTTGCTTTCTCTTACGCATTCGTTTCCAGAAGTATGTAGCGAGCACCTGCGATGTGCCGGGCGCTGGGTCCAGCAGCAAACAGGCCACAGGCCAGGACCTCAGGCGGCTTGTAGAAGGAGAAGC
>NW_005274521.1:0-392 GCF_000412655.1 Myotis brandtii | reverse complement strand
AGTTACACATTCATATAATGCTAGATAAAACTTTTCTTCACAGCTCTAAACATTAGGATATTCCCAACTAGGCGTATTTCCACACAGTTATATCTTTAGCATCCTAAAAATAAAATACTGAATAATTGGTGGGATTTTTCTGTTTCTATTCATGAATATCATAGAGTTGTATCTGGAGAGGGTGTCAGTTTTTCCCCTGAGAAGATAATCATAGAAATGCACCTTTCTTAACAATTTAAAAATCAGTACTACACTTAAAAACTCATCAGATCGCCATTGAATTCACCATAAATTATCATGAGACATTTTTAAAAAGCAACATGTATGCTTTTTACTAAGGAATTTGATCATTTTATATAACACTAGAGGCCCGAAGCACAAAATTAGTGCAA
>NW_005274520.1:0-392 GCF_000412655.1 Myotis brandtii | reverse complement strand
GTGGCCTCCTGGTCCATAGGTTGATCACCCAGTCACACTGGCTGGGCTCCTTGAGTGTTTTAATGCTTCCTATAGGTGAAGCCACATTGTGTGTATCTTCTGCCCTTTGTTCTCCAGCCTCACCCCTTCTTTAAGCTCGTATTAGTGTGAAGTTTTCATGCCGTAACGCGTTGTTTTAGGCATTTATTATCAGGGCAGTGGAATCCTCTCATTGTAAGAGGATACAAAAATGACAAGTTTTCTATTGAAAAGGCAAATCTGATCATGTCAATCTCCTGCTTGAAATACCTCAGCACTTTTTCCATTGCTCTGAGACTGAAGACTACAATCAGGCCCGGCTGGATTTCAGGCTCCGCCGACCGCCAAAGCCTCATCTTAAGTCCCTTGCTTCT
>NW_005274519.1:0-392 GCF_000412655.1 Myotis brandtii | reverse complement strand
GTTCAGTGATGGTGAACTGCACAATACCAAGGCTCCACCGATATAAAGCTGTAATTGACATTAAAAACATGTCAGTAACTTCAATAATTAAAATTTGTAAGTAAATTTACATTTTAATTGCTTAATATTTAAAGAGACTCCATTTGAAACAACAATGAATATAAAAGGGTATTCTGTAGCAAATATTTATAACCTTCATATTAGTTGTTATTCAAACACTAGTTTATTTGGCTTAAAGTATGAGATATACTGGAGTGAGTAATCAATAAAAAACAAAGGTGATAAATAAATATTTTTATATAATTTAAGATAGTATTATCAGAAGTAGTTAATGTTTCACTACTAAAAAGTCATTTTCGTTAACATTAACCATCTATCTAATAAACTTTTTT
>NW_005274518.1:0-392 GCF_000412655.1 Myotis brandtii | reverse complement strand
GAGAGAGAGAGAGAGAAGACAAATGATGATTGTTCCTTGAACGTTATCGCCAGCCATGGCTGGACCTGCCCGCAGGCCCCCTGGAAGGTCCTGCCTTGGTGAAGGGTCAGGGGTCCTGCTCCCTCCTCTCCTCTTTACCCCAGCAGCAGAGGCACTTTACCATGTGATGCTTTTGTAATGATTAAATGCTGTGTATGTTTTGAGAAGGTTTTATCAACTGTCAAGCTCTTTTAAATACAGAGCTTATCATCCTAACTCAGTTCCCTTTCCATCCCAGGCAGGACCCTTTGGTGATAAAGAAAACCCTTTGGGTATGTTCTTGCTGCCAGAGCCTACGGCCCTTTCTCCAGGGGAGCAGCCCCTTCTCCAGGGAAGCACCCCCTTCTCCAGGG
>NW_005274517.1:0-392 GCF_000412655.1 Myotis brandtii | reverse complement strand
GCTCCTAAAATAACCTGCCGCAGTCCCACAGAGCAAGGAAATAGCCTTCCCCATCTGGATCAGAACTCCTGAGCATCATTCTGATATGGACCACGTGGGTCACATGCCCATCTCTGAACCAGTCAGTGTGCCTCGGGGGAGGTGGGACTACCTCAGAAAAACAAGGACCCATCTCTGGAGCTGGAGGGTGGTGGTAGAATATCCATCCCACCCAAACCACAAGGATTGGGCCACAAAGGGAGGCTCACACAGATGATTGAGGGGAAGATATACATCCACTACACAAGTTGCTAGGGTGTGCTGAAGAAAACAAAACATAATTACAGCACGAAGGGGAAATTGTATGTAGACAAAATGTGCCTTGCCCTATGATCCTGGGGCAAAGTCTTCCC
>NW_005274516.1:0-392 GCF_000412655.1 Myotis brandtii | reverse complement strand
CCTCTCCCTTCCTCTCTGAAATCAATTAAAAAAATAACATATTTTAAAAAGAGGCATTCTTAGCTTAGGGCTATGCAAGACCAGGCCCAGGTCTCTATTTCAGTTACAACAACTAACTTTCAGGTGTATAATAATGGTCGCAGCCTGGAAAACCCCAATAACCCATTTCCCCTGTTTGGTCTGCACAGCGCCGTAGAGTTAGTGGGACGGCTGCGCTGGGTGTTTCTAAACCTCAATAGGAGCATAGTAGGCAGCGGACTCTCATTTTTCCCCCCTGATTTTTGCTTCTTGAAAAAAGTATAAAAACTACGGAGTTTCAAAGCGAAGAGCAGTCCTCACCAGGGCCAGTCTGTGCATACAATACACGGTGCCTGGAGTAGCCCTCGATCGGG
>NW_005274515.1:0-392 GCF_000412655.1 Myotis brandtii | reverse complement strand
ATTAGGAGTCCCACACTCAGAGTGGCCTTGAACATCTGGCCATCCGGCGCACTCTAGACAATGTGTCTTTTCTATTTCATTTACTTATGGGAATAGTATTTCTTTCCACATGCTTTTTTTTCCATTTAATTCCCAATATTTCTTCTTCAGTTTTCACAAATGCTCTTCTCTTCCCTTTCCCCTTCCATCACAGTTCATTCTCTCTTCATTCTCTCTCTCAAAGCAGAGTTTTCCTGAGATGCATCATTACAAGCCTTCCAATATGCTTTATGCTTACCTAATCTCAAGCAAGGTGCCGTATTTTTCTTGATCTTACTCATTCCAAGTTTTTCATTGACACATTTCATCTGTCACTGCAATAGCTCTAGGGTTCATGTACCAGCACTCATTTG
>NW_005274514.1:0-392 GCF_000412655.1 Myotis brandtii | reverse complement strand
CCTACCTACTCTACCTTCTCCTTTTCCTTCCTACCAAATGGAACCTAGACACAACAGTCATATACACTTGTTGTCAGTGCTCTGGGCCCCAGAGCAGAGCAACAACTAAGAAAAGAATCTGAGATACTGAATGAAGTCACACCAGCCTGGGAACTCACCTCAGATTATTCTAGGAGAAAACTTTCTTTTCCTTCAAATGACTGTAGAGTTGGGCCCTCTGGTTACAGCAGTCGTTTTCTAACAGCAGCTCCAAGGCACTGACTGCAGTTGGAGAAAGCCACACTCAGCCTTGCACAACTGAGATGTACTGTTTGGGCAACAGCCCTCTATCCTTGGGTTCCCTTATCCTATCTGACATAGCCCCTGTCTTGGAGCAGGAGACTGAGCTCTGA
>NW_005274513.1:0-392 GCF_000412655.1 Myotis brandtii | reverse complement strand
GAGGAATGTGGGTCCTGGGACAGACAGGAGCGCGACCTCCAGGCTCAACAGGAAAGGAATGGCAGTGTCTCACGGAAGAGCCTGAGCGCTGAGCTGGCCTTGGGGGCTTAGGCCCTGCCCCCTGGATTTGCAGGGGCGGGACCAGCGCAGAGAGCACACCTGGACTCTGCCCTCCACGTGGGCGCCCAGCTGTGGGCACAGGGAAGCCGCGAGCTCAAAAGGAAAACAGAATCAGGAGCTCCATCCGACGCCTTCCCATTTGGGGGTAACCTCAGGTGTGCTGTACCCACTCACTTGCCAAGCTGCGGGGTGGGGTGCAAAGAACCCCTGGCTGAGAGCCGGGAGGCCTCCTGGGTCCCGTGGAAGCCCCAGCAAGCACCGGCTGTGTGACC
>NW_005274512.1:0-392 GCF_000412655.1 Myotis brandtii | reverse complement strand
GTCGCGACCCACAGGTTGAGAACCGCTGTAAATCTAACCGAAGGAATTCCACAGACAAGAGGAATTTAATTCCGCTTCGGAGGGTGGCCACGAGGAAAAGTCATTCTGGCAAAAGGTGAGCCACGTGTATGGGCTGGAAGCAGACATCAGGGCACCAACCAGCCGGACAGAAGCTGTCAGGAGGCAATTCATTCCCAACATTCCAAAAAGAAGGTCCCTACCAAGTGACTTAAACAAAAACACTGCCGTTGTTATGTGTTGTTCCCAGTGCCCCAGGAAATGAAAGGAGTGTCCATTTCCCAGAAGCCCACGGGGCACAGGAGCCTGGGGGAGGCTGCGCTCACGGAGAGCAGAGAAGGGGATTCAGGGGAAACGGGGTTGCCCAGGAGGAG
>NW_005274511.1:0-392 GCF_000412655.1 Myotis brandtii | reverse complement strand
ACATAGTCAACAAATAATTACCAAATATATATGTAGCATTAAGTCAGTATGTTTAGGGTGGTAAAAAGTGGAGGCAGACACACATAAAGAAATCTCCTCTGCTGTTTGAAGAAGGATGACATAAATAACCATAGACTTAAAATTATTCCCAGGTTAGAAAAGAGAGAGAAGACTTCCAGTTGAGAGACTGGCGAAGTCTTGATGGAAAGGACAACATTTCAGAGGTAGGATCTTGGTTAATTGCACAGGCTCTGGATTCAGATCTCAACCTCACCACTTCCTAGCTTTTATGTTATACAAATTCTCTCTTCCAAGCCTTCATCTCCCCCAACCCTGTCAATAGGGGTAATAGTAGAACCTACTCTATTCAGTTGTTCTGAAGATTAAACAAA
>NW_005274510.1:0-392 GCF_000412655.1 Myotis brandtii | reverse complement strand
CCATGCGTGTGAGAGGCTTTTCTCCTGTTGAGAGTGCTGAAGGAGGGGAGATACGAAGGCCTTTCCCACACCCCAGCATGCCGGCTCCCACGCCTCGAGTGGCTCTCCATCCGCCCCCCTCCAAAACTCGCAGACAATGGGCATGCTTGTGCAGGCACAGTCGGGGCCCTGCTTGTCCAGGTCGGACTGGGTGGATGAATGGATGGACAGCTAGAGAAAGCCACAGCGGCTTCCCTCTGGTGTGAGGGTCACCTGTGGTCTCCACGGTGGTGGGGCCAGGTCTGCGGGGCCGGGACCAAACAGCAGGAGGAGGCTTTCAGGTTGTGCTCTTGGGAGGATCTACCAGCATCCTGGGCATCATGGGGCCGCCCTGTGTGTCTGTGGCGGTGGGA
>NW_005274509.1:0-392 GCF_000412655.1 Myotis brandtii | reverse complement strand
GACCTCAGCATGGCCTCCGAGAGCCCAGTGTACACAAAATTACCACGTCCTCACCCAGGCTGGCACCCATGGCGAGGACAGCCACGTAGGAAGGTGCACACCGGGGCAGGAAAGCACAGGGGCCATTCTGAGGCTGAAGTCACACGTGTTTATAGTTTTAGCAGAGGGGGGCTGAAATACAATTTTCAGGAAGATTGCGTTATGGATTATTGCTTGAGAAAGCTTTGGCAAAGGACTACGGAGAGTGTTTCTTTTCCGAAGGGGGCTTTTCCTCCACAGGGGCTGAGGGAAGCAGGAGGAGTGAGAAGGCTGCTGCCTGTGTTCTGTAGCCGACTTGGGATGCCATAGTGATAATGTGTGAGTTTCTTAAGCAAATCTCCTTGTGACTCTCT
>NW_005274508.1:0-392 GCF_000412655.1 Myotis brandtii | reverse complement strand
TTCCTTCTCTCTTCCACTCTCTCTAAAAATCAATGGACAATTGTCCTTGGGGGAGGATTAAATAAATAAACAAGCAAACAAACAAACAAGAAAAGCCATCCGCAGACTTAGCCCAGCCCAGAGCGGGCGCGCAGGCTTCTGGGCTGCGAAGCGTGGAGGCAAGACAGCCCTGGAGGCTGAGGTGGTGGCCTCTCACGGGCGGCCTCCCTGGGGCCGGCACAGGTTGCTATGGAATCTTCCCCATGGATGTGGATGAACAGAGAGATGTTTTCTCTTCTCAGTGTCCTCGGTTGGACTCTTTTCATTAGGTTTCCAGATCCTTCCAAGACCAAGGATGTATCCTCAAAGTGTTTTCTTCCAGCCCTAGCCGATTTGGCTCAGTGGATAGAGCA
>NW_005274507.1:0-392 GCF_000412655.1 Myotis brandtii | reverse complement strand
ATATTTGATGAGAAATTACCCAATGGAAAGTCGGTTCATATAACTTGTTAAACAATGAAAAAGATCAGGCTGTGGAAGAGAAGAAAGAGAAGCATTTTATCTGAGCAAAGGATTGCAATCTTGGAGGCACAGATTCAGGTCGCAACCCAAATGGTGACCTAAAGTGAACAAAGAAAGGCAGACTTTATAATGACTAATGACCAAACCCACAAGAGCTGCTTCCTTTTAACTTGTTCATGTAAATGAAGTATGTTGGCTCGGTTGACAAGGATTGGTTAGTTCCATTATGCAAATGAAGAATTCTGGTTGTCAAAAAGAATTGGTTCTTTCCGTGGTGCCGAAAGCGGATAGTCTGGTTGCCATGGTAAGAAGAAAGTATAAAGTCCTGGAGG
>NW_005274506.1:0-392 GCF_000412655.1 Myotis brandtii | reverse complement strand
TTCCCTATTGATACACACCCATGAATTCTTTCTGGGATATGTGTTTGATTTGTCACACTCAGCACCCTACTGAATGTGATAAGGACACAGCAACCAGGGAGCAGAGACAGTAGAGGTTGGTTCTTCTAGTACCACTAAAATCTGATGACATGAGTTCTGTGTTGTATGATCCAGATCAATTAGACCAGAATGATCTAGAAAAACAAACTTTTGCTTGATTTATTTATTTCTTCGCTTTTTTTTTTTACCTTATCTTGTTTCAAAAATGGGGGAATTGTAGTGGCCAGATGGGTATTATGAAAGTAGAAGATAGAAAATGTAAGAAACTGAGATAAAAGAAAAAATATGGATAGGAAAATTAGATGAAGCCAAGGACAGGTATGGATGCCATT
>NW_005274505.1:0-392 GCF_000412655.1 Myotis brandtii | reverse complement strand
GTGATCCCCATCCTGGAGCACCAGAGGTGGGAACAGCTGCTCACATAGCATCCAGAGGTGAAATGCTACTATGGAGCCACTATTGGCCAGGGAAATACAAAACCTGCCATACAACGCCACTTTTTGTTTTAAAAGACCAGACTATAGGATTTTCTTTTGCAGCCACTCACGCTGGGCTTCAGTGGAGGAAGGGCAGTGTGGACCAGAGTCACCTGTGGAGAGTCTGGGGTGAGGATCATTGAGGACAGACTTGGGAGAGCAGCTGCCAAAATACCTGTGTTCAGTCTCCCCCATCCAATAACACAACAGCCATTTATCCTGAGAAGCACAGGCCCCTCCCAGCAGCAGCCTAGGGAAAAGCAACTACCCTGCCCTCTGGGATATAGCTCATC
>NW_005274504.1:0-392 GCF_000412655.1 Myotis brandtii | reverse complement strand
GCGGGCCGTAGTTTGCCCACGGCTGCTCTAGAGCCTACCTCAGTTGCTTACATCTGAAACCTCTTTCCATCTCCAATGCCTCTCCCTAAGTTCAGGCCTCCATTCGTTCTACTAGGTTTACTATAATAGCTCCCTCACGATTCTCCCCTTGCTACACCCGAAAGGATTCCCCATAAACAGCCAGAGATTTTCTAAAATCTGTGCCTATCACGCCCCGATTAAATGGCTACATTGTCCTTAGGTTAAAGTTTACATTCCCTAGCATGACTCTCAGGGGCCTTGCGACCTGGGCACTGCTTGCTTCTCTTGCTGCTTCTCTCAGTAGTGTCCCCATATGCTGTCCCCAAGCCTTATTCCCCAAGTGTGTCAATCTCTCTCTGATTTGTGTCTAA
>NW_005274503.1:0-392 GCF_000412655.1 Myotis brandtii | reverse complement strand
GTGTGTGTGTGTGTGTGTGTGTGTGTGAGTGTATTATGTACATACTACTCTTTATCCATTCATCTGTCAATGGACAGTTAGGCTGCTTTCATATCTGGCTATTATAACTAATGTTGTAATGAATATTGGGTGCAGATATCTTTTCAAGTTAGTATTTTTATTTCCTTTGATTAAATACCCTGAAATGGAATTACCGCATCATATTTTTAATTTTTTGAGGGACCTCCATACTGTTTCCCGTTGGGACTGTACCAATTTGTATTCCCACCAGTAATATATATAGATTGCCTTTTCTCTACATCCTAGCCAACACTTGTTACCTCTTCTTTTTTTTATAGTAATTATTCTAACAAATGTAGATGTGATATCTCATTGTGGATTTGATTTGCATT
>NW_005274502.1:0-392 GCF_000412655.1 Myotis brandtii | reverse complement strand
ATCTTGATGGAAAAACCTAGAGTTTTATATTTGAACCTGATACTCACTCTAGTTTTGTGTGGCTGCTTGCCTCCGGTGCTCCTATATATTTTCCTTCAAAAACTAACAATATAATCCTCTTAAATATGTAGCGTGAATTCTATATTTTGTAAAAGCTTATATTCAAAATCTTTGGATGTGCATTTTGCTCTAAACTGGTAGCCTGGTATAAGAAGTTCCTATACATGGACACTATAGTTTATGGTTAAAAATTAAACAACTTCGAAGGCCATTAATATATGAAGAAATATTATGTTGATATATCAGCAACCAAACTGTTCTATTAAAATTCAAACATAGATGCTTAATTTTAAATCACTGACTACATATCTAAAACTATGGTTAAATTCTAC
>NW_005274501.1:0-392 GCF_000412655.1 Myotis brandtii | reverse complement strand
TTTTGGAATGCTTTGTTATGTGTAGATTTGCATTATTTGCTGAAGCTTCAAATCATAATCACAAAGGTTTAGTCTAAACTTGAGCACCAAACATAAACTGGTATTAGCCACAAACTCAAATGAAGCATTTTGTGTTTTAAGAAAGTGAAAATGTAAAAGAGTTCATGAATGGCTTTGGCCACAATAGAGACTAAGCAGGGTTTATTATTAAGAATAAATTATTACAGCGTAAACAGGATTTGATGTACCATTACTGGTTTATATGTGAAATGACATATGATGTTTTACTAATGGAACTGAAAGGCAAAAAGACGGAAGCAAATATATTAAAACTAGGGGCCCAGTGCACGTTGAAAGGAACTGTGGGCAGCGCAAGGCTGCAGTAAGCACAG
>NW_005274500.1:0-392 GCF_000412655.1 Myotis brandtii | reverse complement strand
ATGCTGGGCAGGGGGGCAATAACTCACTCAAGAAGATTTTTCATTAAAAGTTATTACAGTATTCGAGGTTTTTATTTCATCATAATTGAGTAAACTTTGTTTACCTAAACAAAAATCCTTCAGTGGACCCGGCCCTGAGCCATGTCACCCTCTGATGCTCATTCAAGGCATCACCTCACCCAGTGACACGATATGATGTCTTGTTCCCAGTAGGGCCAAGGACATGGAGTCACTATTGTTCCTCCGTGGGAAGTGAGGCCAGGATCTCACCTTGGGAGAGTCTGGGCTCAGACCTCCAGGGAGCAGCTGCCCTGGCATTTTTCTCTTCCCAACTGGGAATCCAAATGAGTTTCTCCCCAGCTCCCTTGGCAGGTGACTGTCATCCCTGGTCC
>NW_005274499.1:0-392 GCF_000412655.1 Myotis brandtii | reverse complement strand
AGTGCTGGTTTAAGCTTCTAGCAGATGATTCTGCCTATTAGGCCAAAATTTTGATAGAATTTTCTTTAAATCAGGATGAGGCAGAGGGAAGAACATGATACTCAAGAGTCAAAAGTCCTGGGTTCTATGTCTCCATTGATCAAAAATGGGATGGCCTGAACAGATTAGTCCATTTCTCTGAGTCCCCGTGTGTGTACATATTTGTGTGCTTGTGTGCTGGTGTGTGTACATATTAACAGCCAATTGGTAACTTCAAAACAGATCTGAATACCTCTAGTGTGGGGGTGACACCCATCCCTCCAGTTACCTATTTTCAGGCATTGTTAGCTGTTTCTTTGCTAGAAAAGGATGAATTCAGGAACACAGGTCTGACAGAAGGAGTGAGGACAGTG
>NW_005274498.1:0-392 GCF_000412655.1 Myotis brandtii | reverse complement strand
TGGAATGTTGTACCGACAGTGAGTTACGTGGGTCTGGACTCAAAAGGAGCGGTTAGGAGAGAAGTGTTGGGATGGTTACCCTCGGGGGCTTGTGGCTGTGGGTGAGGTGGCTCACAGAAGTGGTTCTCAGCATAGACTGCACATGGGAATCTCTTGAGTGTTGAAGAAATAACCCCTCCCCCAGACTCTGCTTTAATTAATTGGGTGTTGGGCTTCCAGAAGCCCCCCAGATAGTACTGATGTGCAGCCAAGACTGAGACCCACTCCTGGAGAGCATGAGCTGAGATTAGGAGAGGGGCTAGGGCTGAGCCTGGAGGCACACAAGCAGAGACCAGTTAGGGGAGGATGAACCTGCCAGGAGACTGTTCTGCTGCCAGAGAGGTGGCAGGGAA
>NW_005274497.1:0-392 GCF_000412655.1 Myotis brandtii | reverse complement strand
ACTTCAAGGTGTGGATTTTGGAGTCAGCCTGAAATTGGGTGTTAAGCCCAAAAAGAGCCCTCACTACCTGGGTAGCCTTGAATATTTGAGCTCTCTGAGAGTCACCAGCATATAGTAAGCATTCAATCCATAAATGCTGGTTTTATCCCGCAGGACACCTTGTGTGACACACATATCATGTGGCTCAGGATACTCGGCTAGTTAACATTCGAAGTACCACAAAAGATTCCAGATACTTTAAGACTTGAAGGACACAAAGGGGAAATAGTTATGAAAAAACAAATAGAAAAGTAGTTTTCTCTTTTTAAATAAGTCAGAATTGGGCCCTGGCTGGTGTGGCTCAGTTGGTTGTGTGTTGTTCCATGCACCAAAAGGTTGCTGGTTCGATTCCT
>NW_005274496.1:0-392 GCF_000412655.1 Myotis brandtii | reverse complement strand
TTTTTGGGTGAATGTCTCTATCTTTAAAAATATGTCCTCCTTGTGCTCAGGTATTTCAAGGGCTAAGCACATAGAGGCCTTCAAAATCAATTTGATATCTTGTTCCCAATAATTGTTTCTATTGGACATAAATAATATAATTTTTTCTTTTTATGTCTAATACACACTCAGGAATGTGCTTGAAGGCTTTGCTTTCTGTCTTACAGGTATCATACAGACTGTTTGAAGACATGGGCCTCTTTGAAGCTTTCAAAATTCCAGTTAGGGAATTTATGAATTACTTTCATGCTTTGGAGATTGGATACAGGGAAATTCCTTGTAAGTCTAAGTTATTTGTGAAATAATACTTTAAACATTCATATAATTTGCTAAAGTTAATGGTATATTGAATC
>NW_005274495.1:0-392 GCF_000412655.1 Myotis brandtii | reverse complement strand
ATGAGAAGTCAAAGGGCCTAACTTTGCAATTCCTCTGTAATCTGTTGTATCCTTTCTAGAAAACAAATAAAACAAACAAACAAAAAACCACCCAGCACCCAGCAGAGAAAGAGGAAGGTGGTAGTCGCTTCCAGGGGGTGAACTGTGCATCTTGCACTCGTGCACTTCACACGTGCTCAAGACTTATTTGCTGCTGATGACATGAACAGGCTATTGGTGGAAACACGCAAGCCAGTGACAAGGAAAACATTCCATGAGACACCGGGCCAGTTATAACCTGCTTCCCCTACCGTCGGTCCAGTTTTATGCAGTCATCATACAAACGGGGCATGTATCCTCACTCTGCATTGTGTGCCACGACCCCCGGAGGTGCCCTCTCCCAGAAGCCCGGC
>NW_005274494.1:0-392 GCF_000412655.1 Myotis brandtii | reverse complement strand
ATGCTGTGATATGCCTGCCTATTATGTTAGAACAAGAAGACAAACTATTTTGAATGTAAACCTGCTGAACCAATAGAAATGCAAGCGCTGGGTGTTTCTGCCCCAGAGATGCCTTCCCCATGAAACGTCATTCCAGGCAGTGGACTCGGAGGGGAACCTGAAACTCTCCTAACAGCCGCTTGACAACACAAATGCCCTCATGTGAGGGAGCCCTGTGTGTTCCCGTGGAAACTGCACGCGGCCCTCCAGTGTGCCCAAGCAGGAGCCTGGCACCGATGCAGCTACTTCGCCCTGAACAGCTGAGATGATCATGGATTTAAATGTCGGCTGGGATCCTCCAGCTTCCAGGCAAATGGAAGTATTACTTTCCACTTATTCTAGGCACTAGCACT
>NW_005274493.1:0-392 GCF_000412655.1 Myotis brandtii | reverse complement strand
CTGAGATCAGACTGTATATTTCATCCACACAGATGAGTTTGGAAATACCCAGATGACCAAATGGTATCTCCTCCATCATTTGGAGTACAAACTCTCCATAAGATCATACATCATGACAAAGAAAATCTTAGGGTTCTCTTCCACAAATATAGTGAGGACACGTTAGCTCTCATATTGACCAGGTAAACTCCACTTGTTCAATCTGCCAAAACACAGTTATGATAAAATACAAAGGTGGGTCAAAGATAAGAGTGAACTCTTTGTTGTAAACCAATAATACTTGCTTTTTTGTGTGTGTTTATATCCGAGCTATGGCTAAAGTTTTAAAAATATAAACTCTATTTTTGCCTATATCCTTATGCATATTTTTATGTATATATTTGTGTGTGTGT
>NW_005274492.1:0-392 GCF_000412655.1 Myotis brandtii | reverse complement strand
ATCTTTAGAGTCTGGGTGACCTGAAGAACACAGGGTCACATTAGGTTATTCCTGTTGGAACGGATTACCTTCCTTGTACACATGCAATAGATTGCAAACATGGTCATGTAGCTCCTCCTGTCAAGAAGCAGTCTAGTTCCTTCCCCCTTGAATCTAGGCTGGCCTGTGATTTTCTTTGACTAACATAATGTGGTGAAAATTGCACCGTACTAGCTCCATGCCTAGTCCTCAAGAGGTCTTGCAGTTTCCACTCTCTGTCTTGGGAGCCAAGTGGACGAACCTGGACTGTGGAAAGATGAGGGGCTGCGGAGAGCAGATCCATCCCAGGCCAGTATCATACGCATGCCACTCTACCAAGCCAACCCCGGCTGGTGCCAGGAATTTCCAAAAAT
>NW_005274491.1:0-392 GCF_000412655.1 Myotis brandtii | reverse complement strand
TAGAATGAGGTAATTAACAGTATAACTGGAATCAAATTCTGGAATCAGGAATCTATTTTTTGATTTATTGAATGTGACCTTGAGTAAGGTACTACTTTCTAAGACTTTTTTGGGGTTTTCGTGGTTTTTTTTCTTCTATAAAAATGGCAATAGTACAATTACCTAAGAAGGTAGTTATGAGAATTAGATTAAATTAAATTAGCAGTGTCTGGCATGTGTTAACTTTAATAAGTGCTGTATTGTTGCTATGATTAAGTTTCTAGTTTTCCTTGCTTATAAACTGAGTAAGTTGAAGCATATATATTTTTTCTGCTTCCAGAAGCTACAATTTTAATTATAAGGAATAATATTATTTCCTCTTTCTCTGGAAAAGCCAAGTGGCATAGACTCTG
>NW_005274490.1:0-392 GCF_000412655.1 Myotis brandtii | reverse complement strand
ATTTTGGTGAAATTAAAACAAAGTTACTCTGATGGCAGTAAAATTTCAGTCTTGAACTTCAAAGGTAGATTTCTTGCCTTGTAAAGAAAATGAAAGGACAAGTATAAAGAGTAACTCTGAATAATTCAATTTATAAAATCCTAACCTATATGCAACATTATAAAAGGCATACATTTATATTTTTAACAGATAAAATTGTGGTTCCAAATGAGTAAGACAAAAATAATTTGAAAAACCAATGACCTACTAGTAGGTCTAAGTTCCTGCTCTGGAAAGTAGAGGGAGTAGGGCCTTAGGCAAGTCACAATCTCTTAACCTTAGTTTCTCTGATTATAAAATGAGGAAAGTAATGATATTTACTTGGCAAAGTTACATGGATCAAATTATATAAT
>NW_005274489.1:0-392 GCF_000412655.1 Myotis brandtii | reverse complement strand
GGAGGGGGATAAATGGAGGCAGCAGCAGTTCCAAGACCATGAGGTGGGGTTTACTGTTATCAGTATTACAAATCTGTCACCTGAGATAATTATAGCAGCCAGAAGGGCCAAAGCAAAACACCACTTTTTAAAAATGTATCTCTATGTTGAAATAGTACAGATGTCCCCTTTCTTTCCCCACTGACCCCTCTATCCCGTACCCACCACCACCACCCCCCAGGCCTTCACCACACTATTGTCTATGTCTATGGGTTATGAATATATGGGTATAAGTTCTTTGGTTAATGCTTTCCCACCTCCATGAGTCCCACCCCCTTCCCTCTGAGATTCGTCCATCTGTTCCATGTTTCTATGTGTGAGATCATGTGATACTTGTCTTTCTCTGGCTTATT
>NW_005274488.1:0-392 GCF_000412655.1 Myotis brandtii | reverse complement strand
CATGTAAAAGGCAAAGGGAGGCAAAAGGATTTCTGTCCAACTTCTATGTACTTACCTTGAGCAGATGCCTTATCTTTGTGAACCTTGGTTTTCTCACCTGTGGAATGAGAGGAGGTTGTTAGGAGGATTAAATGCTATAGTGTAGGCTCAGCAGTCAGCACAGAACAGTGTAGCCACTTGGCAATGCTCCTCCCTCCGTCCCCTAATTTTCTTCAGAGTCTGTTCAGAAGGGGAGCTAGTTAGGTGGAATAAGGATCAGGCCCTCAAACAGGAACTGCTTCAAGACGGCCACTGAGCCTAAGAGGACAGCAGATCTTCTAGTCTCTTCTGGGCAGCACTTCAGGGCCAGAGAACCCCTTGTGTGGCGAGCCGGCACGGCCATGGCATACTCA
>NW_005274487.1:0-392 GCF_000412655.1 Myotis brandtii | reverse complement strand
TGATTGACTCATTTGGGGGTTCTCTGTTTCTCTTAGGGGAATGCAGGCATCCTGAGGACAGGGTCCCCATCTGTTCACAGATGTATCTTCAGCACAAAGAGCAGTGCTTGGCATGGAGCAGGGCTCCATATTTACGTGTTTAATAAATGAATGCATGCATGAACAAATGAACAATTGTAGGATTCTCCTACAGTCATTACTCAGCGATTTGTATCTTTTGTACTTACCGAAGGGGATGGTGTGACCCCTCGCATTTTCGAACACACCAACGACAAGGAACCAAGAGAAAGGCAGCTCTTATTATAAGAGAGTGCTGCTTGAGAGTAGAGATGATGGCTGAGGTTCCCAATGCTGTTCTGCACGCCTGCTGCTGTGCCGCCTGCCCACCTCCT
>NW_005274486.1:0-392 GCF_000412655.1 Myotis brandtii | reverse complement strand
AATTTATGCAGTTAAAGGTCCGTGACAATTAAAACATCTCCCCAACTGCATTTATATCCTCAGAGTATCAAACCTCAAGACTGAGCAAGGACCAGTGAGGACGTGGTGCACTTGAACAATAGGCCTCTTCTTCCCCGCACCTAATGGATCTAAATGGCTTAAGAGAATGGGATGAGTTGCTGAAAATGGTCCTTTCAAAAGACCTCACTGAAGGCCAAAGGAGAGACCCTTCAAGGCCAGGTATATGGGAAGTCTGTTCTACAGGACGGCCTGTCTTTCTACACTCCATGCTATTCTGTAATCTGTTCTTCTTTCTCTTTCTTTTTTTCTTCCTTTCCTTCCTTTCTCTCTTCCTTCTTTCCTTCCTCCTTTTTTCTTTTCTTTTCTTTTCT
>NW_005274485.1:0-392 GCF_000412655.1 Myotis brandtii | reverse complement strand
AGTTCATGATTTGCTATGAAGTCAATCTATATATATATGAGGCCCAGTGCACAAAATTCATGTACAGGTAGCGTCCCTAGTGTCTGCCAGCTGCTGGCAGGGGCCTCCCTTCCCCTGGCTGCCTGCCCCATCGTCAGCGCCCACCATGTTCTGCGCCATCCTCTGGTGGTCAGCACACGTCTAAGTCTCAGGGTCGGTTGAACTCCTGCCCATAGGGACAATTTGCATATTAGCCTCTATTATATAGGATTTTTTGGGTCATCTTAATGTGACAGATTTTGGGAATGGTTTGTTAACCTTTCCCAATGTATCTATGAGTTTGACAACTTTTTTTTCTATTTCTAGCACTTTTTTTTTTTAACTTTTTGGAGACAGAATAGTAAAAAGTTAAA
>NW_005274484.1:0-392 GCF_000412655.1 Myotis brandtii | reverse complement strand
AGGCAAAGTCCTCCTTACCTTAGCATCTAGGAGTGTCCAGTCTGCCCGGGTTCCTCGTGCCCTGTTTACCTTGGAAAACACCACAGTGAGGGGCAACTCAACCATGGCCGGCAGCCTGAGCCAGTGGACCGTGGAAGACTAACTCCTTCTGGCTCACTGCCAGCACCTGTGCACGGGGAGGAGCCCACAGGAAGGACGGAGGCCGTGTGGGGCTGAGGGATGAGGGGTCTTTTCTCTATTCAAGAGAGCTTTGCCAGCCTTAGAGGTTTAGATACGACCTCAGGAAGGGACGGGGATAAAGCTGAAAATTGACCACCTTTCGAGTCTAAATGAACTTAAGTCATTAATTCATAAAAAGTAAAGCCCTAGCCAGTTTGGCTCAGTGGATAGAG
>NW_005274483.1:0-392 GCF_000412655.1 Myotis brandtii | reverse complement strand
TCAGGAAAATCTGGAGATTGTCAACTGCATCAACTCAGATATTCTCCTGCTATATCTCAGGGTCCCATTCCTTACTGATCAGGGTTTGACATTGATGGAGTGATCTTGTCTGGGTTTAGAATCTCTGCTACTCTTATAACTAAATCCTGGGCCTGATCCTCAGTTCTTTCCTTTCCAGACTTCAGGAAATGAGAGTCTCTGTATTTGCTACTGAATATTTACCCTCAGAATTTCATTATCTTTCTCCAAAGCATCAATTATTCCAAGTCATACCCATCCAATTCCATTCTCTTTGTAGCTTGTTTCCTCTATACCGTATTACCCAAACACCTGACACACCACTAATAGAAATATACTTCTATACCTTCCCAGTTCACTGTGGGAAAATTTTT
>NW_005274482.1:0-392 GCF_000412655.1 Myotis brandtii | reverse complement strand
GTTGTTTTTTAGACTGGGAAAATAGCACCAATTTTTACTTAGCATTTTATTTTCTTGTCATTATACCCTAAGTCCTTGTTTTATTTATTATTTTCACCTTGGTTAAATAATTAACTTTATTGAGATTCCATATGTTAGTGATCAGTCCCTGCCTCTCTCCAAAATCTACCCTCTGTCTGTGAGGGGTCTGTTTGGTTGAAGTTATATAAACTCAACAGCCAGTTAACTAAATGCATTTTTCACTCCTCAGCTCTTGTTTTGAGCAAATAGAAAAGCAGCTAACATTTATTTGTTTTTCTTTTCTATTTGTCTTTGATAGAATCATTAAAATAATATTTTAACTGGAGATTGGCTGAAAATGCCTTATTTATAACTATTGTGCACTAAAATCT
>NW_005274481.1:0-392 GCF_000412655.1 Myotis brandtii | reverse complement strand
AGAGAGAGTGGAAGGGAGAGACAGAGAGAAACATTGAGGTGAGAGAGACACCCTCATTGGTTGCCTCCAGCATGCACCCAACCAGGGCCAGGCAATCTGCAACCAAGGTACCTGCCCTTGACTGGAATGGAACTGGGACCCTTTGGTCTGTGGGCCAACACTCTATCACTAAGCCAATCTGGCTAGGGCTATTTTCTTTAATTTGATTTCAACATCTCACTGTTCTTGTTCTGAAAGCAAGATTGAACTTGCTTTTAAAACTAATATGGTTTCACCCTCACCAGTATGGCTCAGTTGGTCGAGCATTATCCCGTGCACTGAAAGGTTGCTTTACAATCCCTAATCAGGGCACATGCCAGTTGCTGGCTCAATCCCCAGTAGGGGGCGTGCAG
>NW_005274480.1:0-392 GCF_000412655.1 Myotis brandtii | reverse complement strand
GAAATCCGACTAGAGCTGAATCAGAGCGTCGCTCATCAACTGTCATTTTGGCGTCCAGTTCCCGCACCTGGTCGTTTGAATGAGGTCAACACGGGTCTCCATATGCCTGACAATTCAGTCCCGTCCATGCGGTTGACAGCGGTATCAGATTTCATTATCTCTACCGCCTCCGCGGCTAATCTATGCTGTGTTGACCGAAAACCACGACCTAATACCTTAGCGTTGTTTAAGTCAATTTCGTGCCCCGTGTCCAACGCATGACCTGCGATAGCCGAATCATGCAGTAAGGTTTGATAATCTAGTTCATTTCGCACTGGTTTTTTAATTCTACCTTTGTGCTCGGCAAGTCTAGTGCGGAGTTCGCGGGCAGTCTGACCGATGTATTCGGCCGG
>NW_005274479.1:0-392 GCF_000412655.1 Myotis brandtii | reverse complement strand
ATTGATGCTCAACCACTGAGCCACACCAGCCGGGCAAAAAGGCCAATAATTTTAGACACACTCTACAGATTTAGAGCGTGAATAACTTTCCCAAGTTTGCACAGCTAAACTGTGGCAGAGCCACGATTGAAACTACGGTGGTCCGGATTCAGTGTCTGCAGGCTTAAGCAACACATCCAAGGACAGAGAAACGGCCACTGACACTCAGTCCCTAGGTCTGGGAGACATTAGGGAGTGGTGGGGACTTCGTCAAACTCCAGAGTCCACGCCCCAACTAAAGAAATGCTCCCGTGATCCACCTGGGGTGAGGCGGTGAATGTTTTCTGTCCCAATTTTCTCCTCTACAAATTTGCCATATAATTAGACCTTTCGCATAGAGTACCTTGAAGACT
>NW_005274478.1:0-392 GCF_000412655.1 Myotis brandtii | reverse complement strand
TTTTTTGTTTTTGGTGAGAACAATTATGTTCTACTCTCTTAGCAAATTTCTAATATATAATACAGTGTTATCAATTATACACACCATGTTATACATTAGATCCTCACACCTTATTCATATTATAACTGAAAGGTTGTACTTTTTACTCTAGTTCTCTATTTCCCCACCCTGATATGATTTATTTACTTCTAAAAACTTATGAACTCATCATAGGAAAGATTTAAAGGCATTTCATTTATAGTAGAGATGAATCTTTTTAAAAATATAACTGAAACATTATTTTCTGTAAGTTTTACTCATAATCATTTTATGGTAGAGCATAGGCTAGCTTTAAAATTCCCTCTTAGAATTTGCTATTTGAACTTATACACTCCTTTGGTAATCAGTAATGA
>NW_005274477.1:0-392 GCF_000412655.1 Myotis brandtii | reverse complement strand
CCAAACCTGCAACCCAGGTTCTGCCCTTGATCAGAAATCAACCCGGGATCCTTCGGTCACAGTCAGACACTCTAACCACTGAGCAACGCCTGCCGGGGCTAGCGTTTCTGTATTTTCATTTTGGGCCAATGAAAAAACATTTTTAAATTGATGTGGTGTTAGGTGTACAGCTCTGTGACTGAACTAGGGTCACCGAACTGTGCACTTTAAATACATGGAAATGTTACCGTGAAAAAGCGGCTACTCCCTCTCCCCACAGAAATGTCCCCTCTGGATGTACTAAGCTCTGTTTTTGTGAAATTCAGCGACATCTCTGGGCGCTCCCTACCACACAGCTCCCTGCACCTCCCTGCCCCAGAGGCTCACCTGCAAAAGGAGAGGAGACACAAGCA
>NW_005274476.1:0-392 GCF_000412655.1 Myotis brandtii | reverse complement strand
CTACTGTGAATGGGAAATAATCTATAAAATATCCAGTTGTAATATGGACAATATTTTCTGAAACATGTAGTAAGTTTACAATGTAGTACTTAACTGCAAAACTGGGGGAAAAAATCACTATACAGCAACATTTTAATTTGGCTCACGTATTCCTGCTGATGATAGAATAAACATAAAATTAGCCAATCTCTTTTAGGACAAAGTCTCTTTTGTGTTAATTCAGCATCCTTGGGGTAAATGTTCAAACATTTAAGGTTCAGATCACTGCCTTCTTCCTTTTTAAATAAAGCTTTATCTAAGATATGTGATGTCCGCTGAGCACTAGTGGTGGCAGGATGAAACTGACTGGTCCGTATGTAAACCCTTGTTCTTATTAATATCAGCTGACTTCA
>NW_005274475.1:0-392 GCF_000412655.1 Myotis brandtii | reverse complement strand
ACATAAGGGTACCCTAGATAGAGCCCGTCAGTCACTGCTTTTACCATAAGCTGCCCGTGTGACCTTAGCGGAGTCACTGGTGCCCTGCAGTATTTACAGGGGGTGGTTGAATAACCTTCAGAATCAATTTCATCTCTGATGTCTTGTGGCTCTGTATGAAGCACATGAGAGATAATGTCTGAGGAAATGCTGTGCCCTCTTGCTAAGGACTACACTGCAGTTTTATCTAGATCTTTTAAATGGGTGGCAGAGAGTGAGTGGCTACTAGTTGCCACCTAGTTGAACTGCCTGAAAACCATTTTATATCCACTTAGAAGGACTGGATCTGACCTCACTGTGTGGCCTGGATAATCCAGACTGTCCCAGGTCTTTTCTCTCTTTAAAAAAAGAAA
>NW_005274474.1:0-392 GCF_000412655.1 Myotis brandtii | reverse complement strand
AATATGCAAATTGTCCTCTTGGGAGTTTGACCACTCAGTATGACGTGTACTGACCAGCAGGGGGCAGCGCCGAACGAAGGAAGGCTCCTGCCCACAGCTGGAAGGCCCTGATCGCTGGCTATGCCTAGGGACCCTACCCTGCACAGATTTTGTGCACCGGGCCTCTAGTAAAGAATAATAAAGGAAGGAGAATAAGCAGAGTGGATGGAGGGTGTTGAAATTTTAAATAAGGACAAACCTTAATGAGAATGTGGCATTTAGATAAAGATCTAAAGGATTGGGAGTCATAAGTCCTACCACACATGAGTAAGAAGATTCTAGGCAGAGAAAACAGCAAACACTACAGTTCTGAGGAGGAAACTGTGGCTCATATGCCCAGAAGAGAGGAGGAA
>NW_005274473.1:0-392 GCF_000412655.1 Myotis brandtii | reverse complement strand
TTAAGCTTTCTAAGAGACCTTCTAACACAGAAACTCAGTGTAGGTTATTGGGGCCAAATCCTAAATAAAGTCACACCACGGGGCTGCATGCCCTCTGGATAGCCTTTCCGCACTCTGAGTCCTTGGATCCCAGGGACTTTTCTGTGACTTTTCATCATCTGTCTTAGGCCTATTAGAGGTGGGTTACAGCTACTAGTAAACATCTAAATGTGGAGGCTCTTTGCTGTGATAAGCTAAGGGAGTCATTTCTTAGTGGAGGCAGGAATTGTAAGGACTTCGTTCTTCTGTTTCATGTGTTGCTGAATCAACACCAAACTGTGTTGTTGGAAGCCCTTCCAGTGAGGCGGGTCCTGATGAGGCTCTAGATCAGTGGTTCTCAACCTTCTGGCCCT
>NW_005274472.1:0-392 GCF_000412655.1 Myotis brandtii | reverse complement strand
ACATTTGATTCAAGCCACACACCTCACAAAGGACTCTCATGAGTTTTCACTGAATTCTCACTATGGCTATTATTACCCCATTTTCCTGGGGCGCAGGGAGGTGCGTCACTTGCCCAAGGTCACACGGCTGTAAGTGCAGACCCTGGTCTCCCGCTCAGACGTCCTGATGCTCAGGGGACCACGTCCAGCGCCCAGCCGCAGCCCCAGGGCCTCGGCCTCAGGAGAGGTTTGGCTGCGTGAACAGCTTGCTGGCAGCGCATCAGCAAGGAGAGCCAGAATCCCTCGGGAGTCCGGACCCAAGAGGGCCCACCACTCCAGCCGGGCCGGCCCAGCCCGGGAGTGGGACAGGGCTGCGTTCGTTCGCGGGATGCTCAGGGCTGGTCCACCGCCCC
>NW_005274471.1:0-392 GCF_000412655.1 Myotis brandtii | reverse complement strand
CTTTCACCTCCAATTACGTAACATTTCCATACTCTAGACCTGAGGAGGAGTGTAAGTCGTCAAAGGGCCTTGTGTGGAGGAATGAACAGCATCCCCTGAGCCCTTAAGAGATTTGCCCTCCAGCAGGAGAGCTGGGGCATGAGTATGAATAACCAAAGCACAGAGATGCCCGAGGTCAGCTCCAGGAGGGCAGGGCACTTGCTTCTCTTGTTCTCTCAGGCATCCTTAGACCTATCGCAGGGCCTGGAGCATGGGGGCGGCTTAATAAGTGTTTGTGAACCGAATTCATAGCTCAAGGTACAAAAGGATAATACTCTTAAAAAAGACATAAGGAGGCAGAAGGGAACTAGTAGAGTGTGGGAGTTCGGGCAGGATTGTGCCAGGAACAACTT
>NW_005274470.1:0-392 GCF_000412655.1 Myotis brandtii | reverse complement strand
CACACAGAAAGTTATGTCAAGGCAAACCCATTAAGAATTCTACATTTTATATCAAAGGCACTATTGGCCTCTTTGTTCCAATCTGTTCTTCTGTTGCATTAGGGTTCACTAGGAATGCTTTTTTTCCTGCCACATACACATCCCCCCATTATTATATTTTCTCTGACTTATAATCACATGGCACACATTGCAAAGCCTTCTCGGTGTGAACCATTTAAATATTAACCCAACTGAGTAACACTGATCATCCATGTGCATTTCTGAATTGTGGGAGCTGGGATTTAGAGTTATAGCATGATAACTGTAATGAGGAGAGGTCCATAATTTCTGTTTATATCTTGGGTTTTATATGAAAACTAGAGGCCGGGTGCACGAAATTCGTGCATGGGGGG
>NW_005274469.1:0-392 GCF_000412655.1 Myotis brandtii | reverse complement strand
TTTTTTTTCCAGGGAAAGGCTTATGCTGGTGGGAAATAATCTTATTTGCACTGTTAGAGAAAATTTTGAAAACTATGTTTTAAAGTGCATTTTTGCTCTAGCAGAATCCCAATGTTGCTTAATGTTCCATTTAGAACACAAAGATTCACAGCACAGATTTAATAAGAAAGTAATTTAAGCTGCAAGACGGGGAGGGCAGTGATATTTGATGAACAATATAGGAGCTGGCTTTTCTCCTCATTTTCATTCCTTCCTTCACCTCCCCTTCCTTCCTTTTCCTACACAGCCTTCCTAGTAAGCCATGTGATAGGAAACTTTCTCTTCCGGGGACATTCCAAAGAATTGGAGCCCTTCTTTGAAGGTCTTAAAATAGCATTTTTATCTGAATGAAT
>NW_005274468.1:0-392 GCF_000412655.1 Myotis brandtii | reverse complement strand
TGTGCATGTGCGTGCACACGTGTGCGTGTGGTGTGTGCGCGTGTGTGGCTTCTCATGCTTGATGTGACCCAGGATCCGTCCTGATGAGTTTGCATCACTGGCACCGGGGCTGCCCTGCCTGGGGGTGGGGTTGTTTCCTTCCCACCAGTTTCTCTCAGGGAGCCCGGAGCTGAGGCTTGAGAGTGAGTTATAGGCAGATACGCTTCCTCTCTTTTAACTGCACAGGTTGAGCCTGTACCTCCCGTGCATTCTGTGGTGACCCCCGTAGCTCGGCACCTGTCCTTCATGCAGCACTTCCTGTGGAATACTCCATGGAATGTTTGAGGATTTTTTCCTCAATTCAGTGTTTGCCGATGCCTGCCTTGTCGGTACTGCTGTGCCCGGCTGCCTCG
>NW_005274467.1:0-392 GCF_000412655.1 Myotis brandtii | reverse complement strand
CTCATTTGACCTCTCCTTAGGTCTTCTTTTCTTCCCCGCACCCACCCCCCCATTACTCCTTTCTGCTCATGTTCTTTGCCCTTTGCTCCTCCTTACAATCCTGTCTTTCCTCTCACCCTTCCCACAAAACTTTTGACCAATAACCATTTGTGTTATTGATCACCCTCAAATGAAACCTTCATGTGATATTCCTCCCACCTCTCACATAACCCTGAGCAGGTGAAAATGAATATTCATGGAACCTCCAGTGGTTAAAATCAGGAGGTGATGGCTAACGAAGTTTTTGTGCCATAAGATTGCCAGTTTTTAAGTCCACATTTCTTTTTGGAAACCATTCCCGTAAAATTCAAGATCGGCTGCCCCAGGAATTGAGACAATTTAATAATGTTAAC
>NW_005274466.1:0-392 GCF_000412655.1 Myotis brandtii | reverse complement strand
TATATTTATATATATGTGTATATTTTTGGAAAAGGAGAGTACAGTATAGAGCAAATAAGCTTGAGTTTGGTGAGTGAAAATAATTAAGCTATTAACAGAAAGAGAAAAGAGAAAGAGAAAAGAGAAGAATAGTAATGTGTCAATAGAGCAGATAAAAAAGATGAATTTTTAACAAGTAGTACAAAGAAAGGTGAGAGAAAATCTAAAGCAGGAAGAGTAATATAGATAGAGGATGAAAAAGGGAGAAGTGAGGAAGAGACCATTTGCAGAAAGGAAAAAATGAGAGAAAGTAAAATAATGATAAAAACAACAATAAAAGTAGAATGTAGATCACTAATCCAAAAAAATACAAGGTTAATAATAATAATAATAATAATAATCCTATCTAATAA
>NW_005274465.1:0-392 GCF_000412655.1 Myotis brandtii | reverse complement strand
ATTCTGATTCATTCGTCTAATGCGAAAGCGCAAACATCTGGATGTCGCTCTGGAGGATAGTAAGTGCTTTTATCAACAAGTGCTGGAGGTAGGACCCAGGTGGGAGCTCAGGGAGGCCTGAGGCTCTTTAAGGGTCTGAAGCTTAGGCTTCTAAACTATTCTGTTTCCAGTTCATCAGCAGAGCCTGCCACGTGGGTTGAGTATCAGCAGATTTTTTAAAACGCCGGTGTTTGTGTTCCCTGGTGCTCTTTCTGGTGAGTTGGTGCGAAATTGTTTCCTGTGTGGGTCTGTACCGGTGTGGCCCAGGGCTGGATCCGGGACACCTGGAACCAGCACACCTGGAACCAGCACACCTGGAACAGCACATCTGGAACCAGCACACCTGGAACCAG
>NW_005274464.1:0-392 GCF_000412655.1 Myotis brandtii | reverse complement strand
CTTCCTTCCTTCCTTCCTTCCTTCCTTTCCTTCCTTCTTCCTTCCCTCTCTCCCTTCCTTCTTTCTCCCTCCCTTCCTTCTTCCTTCTTCTCTCAGTCCTTCCTATCTTTGGGGGTACCAGTTCTTCCGTACTGGGATCAAAAGCACTGAACTGATTTCTCCCTTTCAGAACCCGGCCAGCTAACCCCAGTGCTGAGGTTTACGGCTCAAAGCTTGTGGCCTTCTGGTTCTTTTGGGAGAATGTCTATGATATTCCATTTTCATCTAAGGAATGGCAAAAGCTTCTAAGAAGAAGATGAGATTTCATATGTAGAGAAAGGCTTTAAAGCAGTCCTCCTGAAATTGTGTTGTTACAAAAAGCAAACGGAAGTAGCTTTTCTTTTCTGGGCAAT
>NW_005274463.1:0-392 GCF_000412655.1 Myotis brandtii | reverse complement strand
GGCTGGGAAAGTCGCCATTTTGATTTCCAGGGGACAAGGGAACAAGAGAATGGAGCGTGAGTGCTGGGCTGCCCCACCTACTGCTTGGACCTGGGGAAGGAAGAGTGAGCGGGACAGCCCGCCCCCTGGTCATGCAGCTGGTGATCAGCACCCTCTCCACTTGGTTGGCATGACCTGGTTACACCAGTGTTTGGGTGCCATCAGCCAACGGGCAGGCTGCTCTGCTAGGAACTTACACTTAGAAGAACAAAAACTTCCTCCCCTGCCTTAGCTCCCTTGAGGCTGAGATGAAGGAAGGAAACTAAATCAATATTTATGGTGTATCCCCTGTCTGCTAGGTGCTGGGTGCCCCCCATGTACCCCATCCTTCCGAGGAACTTGTGTATATGGCA
>NW_005274462.1:0-392 GCF_000412655.1 Myotis brandtii | reverse complement strand
ATTTAAAAATGTAAAAACCATTCTTAGCTCAAGGGCCAAACAAAAACAGGCATCAGACTGGATTTGGAGGCTTGTGGGCTTCGACCTCTGCTCCAGATAGCTGTAGGGAACACCCTATTATTCTGTATGTGTCCTACCTAGGTTCTTGGTCCATGCCTTTCTTCATGCTGTACCTCTCCCTGAATGTCTTTCCCTCCTTCTCCTGTTTAACTTTCAGGACTCACTGCAGATTCCACTTTCTCAGAGAAGGCAAGTCTTTTCAGACCCCAACAGATAGAGGTAAGTACCTATTTTTTGGACTTCCCTACCACCTGGTGCATATCTTTATTGTAAACACTTAACCATATTATATTACAACTAGAGGCCTGGTGCATGAAAATCATGCACTTGGG
>NW_005274461.1:0-392 GCF_000412655.1 Myotis brandtii | reverse complement strand
GTCCATTGGATTCCTGCTCACACATCATGCTGCCCTGTAGGGAGAGAGGACCTGTCCCACCACCATGGGAAAGAGGTCAGCTTTGGGTCTTGACAGAGCCTCTGTGGCCACCTGGTGTCCAGCCCTCTGCTCCCCTCTTATCTCCTGGTCCTGCTCTGTCCTCTGTGGCTCCTGAGTCTCTTGGGTGGGACCAACTTGCAATATTTACATAAACACAATTGTTCCCTAACCCTAAACCCTGTTCCACCTCTACCCTGGTTTTGTAAACGTACCGCTGGTTGTAGTAATCTCTGCTTTAAAGTCAAGCAGGGTCTTCTTGAGCTCTTCCACCACATCTTGCAGAGTTTCTCTCTGCTGATTCCAGGCCTGTGTGGCATTCATCTCCAGAACAC
>NW_005274460.1:0-392 GCF_000412655.1 Myotis brandtii | reverse complement strand
CCCAGGAGGGAAGTCAGCCCAGAGCCCTGGCTGACAGGAGGGCTGCTCTCCAGCTGCTGAGACAGGCAAGGGCGTGCCTCTCCCAGGTCCACCCACCTCCTCCCAGTGGACCTCAGACCCCCAGCCTTGCAGTCCCTATTACCTGAGCTTCTTATCTCTTGAATTCAGGTCAATTTTCCTGAAAGTGAGGATTTGCTTCACTCTCCACTCGCTGCCGTCTCTGGCAGCTAAGTGGATTGCATTCATATCGTCGTCTCGAAAGTTGGGCCTTCTGGCTTCCATGTCACTGCACCCCTGGCTGGTAGGGGGGACCTTGGCCCCGTTGTTGGGAGAGGCCTTGGCCCCACTGGTAAGGGAGACCTTGGCCCCACTGGTAGAGGAGACCATGGCCC
>NW_005274459.1:0-392 GCF_000412655.1 Myotis brandtii | reverse complement strand
CCTGGGTATGTTGCTTAGACTCCCTAAGCCTCATTTTCCTCACCTAGAAAGGTGAGATAAAGAGGTAGTAAAATTGCTAAGAAGGTGAAATAATATACATGCTTACCACAGTGCCTACTGTAGTAAGTAATCGATACATATTACCTATGAAAATTATTAGCATCATCTTGCTTTATATGATTATCTTGCCCCTTAATTTTATAATTGAGTGGATTGAGGCCTGAAGAGATGAAGTGATTTACAAGCTAATTAAGGGCAGGGCATCTGCAATAAATCAGATTATTCTGAGATTCACGTTGGGATTCTACCTATTACAACATAGAGTCTATCTGCCAGAATTCCACGTTCTCAAGATCAATGTTGTACTCCCTTGATTTGGAAATGGTTACTTT
>NW_005274458.1:0-392 GCF_000412655.1 Myotis brandtii | reverse complement strand
ACTTTTTCTATCTGGAGGCCTCAAGTGACTTTCATGAAATTCTTCTTTTATCACCTTTTCCTTGAAAGTCATTAATGGAAGGATGGTGAAAGAAGTCTGACTGTGGTACAGAAATTTGAGATTTGGTGAGTCTCAGAGTTTAAGGTTCACAGCCCCAGGCAGGGAATCATAAAGTCCATGCTAGCCCCCCTGACAGCACTTTATCTGCCAGCTAGAATGATTTCCCTGGCCTGCCTACTACCTTTCTCTCTTAAATTCCTCTGATGGTTTCATATCTGATATCTTCCTTACAGCTTCAGTTGAGAGAAGCGAGAAGCACATGATTTTCCAAGTTGCTTGCTTTATTTTATTTGTTTTATCCTTTCTCTTTCTCTACACTTTTAACAATTTAC
>NW_005274457.1:0-392 GCF_000412655.1 Myotis brandtii | reverse complement strand
TTAGACAAAAGTCAGTCAGGGATGGCTATAAAGATTGCTAAGAAACTGCTTGACTCCCATAAAAATGTCAAGGAACTTAACTTTTATGTAGCTCAATTGTCTATATGACATTGGTTCTCTGACATAAGCCATTAGTGCCTCAAGAACTCCAGCATCTAGTGGAAAAAGAGCCCTACACCAGTTTAAATGGAAGCCATGGTGAAACAGCCATTCAATATTCTTACCATTTTCTCTTTCCGTGGCTACTGGGACACAGGATACTTTGTTCCTTAGGAAAATTAAACACAATATTATTTGGGTCAGTGTGAAGAAAACTCACATTCTTCCCCCCCCCCCAAAAAAAAATAAAACTAAGAGAAATATGGAACAATTTATGACCAAATAGAAAACTC
>NW_005274456.1:0-392 GCF_000412655.1 Myotis brandtii | reverse complement strand
TGATGCTGGCAATTGGGATATACCAAAGAGAAGCCATGAAGTGCTTCCTGTCAGTGAATAGGTGAATATAGTATAAGAAGAGGTTCTTAGAGAGAGAGACCACATTTACATAACTTATTACACGTTGTTATTATAATTGTTCTATTTTAGTATTATTTGTTGTTGTTAATCTTTTATTGTGCCTAATTTATAAATTAAAGTTTATCATAGATATATGCATACATAGAGGAAAAAATATAGTATATATAGGGTTCAGTAATATCCACAGTTTCAGGCATCTGCTGTGGATCTTGGAACATAACCCCTGTAGATAAAGGAGGATTATATTCAAAATGAACAGGCCAATGTCTGACTATATAGAGACTTTTTAAAGATTTCAGTTCAAATCCTGA
>NW_005274455.1:0-392 GCF_000412655.1 Myotis brandtii | reverse complement strand
CCCGGGCATGTGCCTTGACTGGGAGTTGAATCGTGACCTGCTAGTTCATAGGTCGAAGCTCAACCCCTGAGCCACACCGGCTGGGCAAAACTTGACAGATTTTAAAGGAAAAAATGAGCACCTCTCTGATAAAAGTTTAAGGATTGGATGCAAAATATTAGCCAAAGAACTAAAAACTCCAACTGGCATTCTGTGCAGTGGTTATACCCAGTGGAGATCATGAATTAGAAAGCGGAGGTTCAGTAGAGAACCTGAAACTTGGCAACGGGATGCTGTCCCTCACCTTGATCCATAAATTAATGGTTCATTCGAGAGCTTGTAGCAGGCACCCAAGATTTAGCAAACACGAGAGTCTTACTCCAAACTTAATTCTTAACTAAAAAAAAAAAAAA
>NW_005274454.1:0-392 GCF_000412655.1 Myotis brandtii | reverse complement strand
ATTCCCTTTCATATTAAACTCGATCACTGACTTCACTACATGCTCACAGCACATCAGCTGAGCAGTTGCTGTGCTAAAGCTATACGGAGGGTGGAGTTGAAATTTTTACTTCTTTGAATTTGCACCCATCCTTACTGTCACATTCTCAGGGACCAGGGGACAAATCAACATTAAAATCGCACGCTCCTCTGCCCCCTCATCCTGGTTTCGCTGCAGGGAGAAAGGCCCAGGGAAGATGTTCAATAAGAAACACGGTGGCATCGGCGTTTACCTCTCACTACAAGGTCAGCGGCCGAGGAGACACTGTCCACCGCACTCTGCACCTCGCAGACGTACTTCCCCCCGTGCTTCAGCTGGATGTTCCTGATCATTAAATCGCCCGATGAGCTCTG
>NW_005274453.1:0-392 GCF_000412655.1 Myotis brandtii | reverse complement strand
TTTGGGGGGGGGGGGGAGAGGTTGTAGGAAGCAGTTGAAGAATATACATGACTATACTTCTAGAAATTCCAAAAGCATGCAAACTAAGCAACAGGCTGCTAAGGAATAATCCACATGGAGTCTAACTAAACGAAAGACAGTGGGCTGATGAATCTCAGAGTTTGTAACAGCCATGGCCTGTCCATGGAGAGGAAGGGACACGGGTTCTGTAAGGTCATGGGGTGTATATAGGGAGCGGATACAGCTGGCCCTCTGTATCCATGGGTTCCACCTCTGTGGATTCAACCAACTTCAGATAAAAAATATATTTTTTAAATGTTATGTTGTTGCTGATGTGTACTGTGTAGTTAGGCCCATGAAGATTGCACTTGTACTGATCATACAGATGTTTT
>NW_005274452.1:0-392 GCF_000412655.1 Myotis brandtii | reverse complement strand
ATAGATAGATATAATATGTACATGCAATTTGGGGTTCATCAAAAAGATAGGAGATTTGGGACACGGTTGCCTCAATAAACAATCATAAATAATGCCCTAATTTTCCAATCAAACAAAGATATGTACATAATTACAGAATAAAACCCAATGAAACACGTTGAAAGCAGCATGTTTCAGAAAGGCTTGCTAATAAGTATAAACATCCTATCAAAATGAAAAAGGCAATGGACCTTCACTCATTTATTTATTCTACCATTTAAATATCTAAGATATTTTTAAAACCCTTATTATACCAGATTTAGTTACAAATACTACATAATTAGCAAATGATTCTCAAGTAATTGACCCCAGATCTTGCCTTTTATTTGGAACATCTACAGATAATTCAATCA
>NW_005274451.1:0-391 GCF_000412655.1 Myotis brandtii | reverse complement strand
CCCATTGTTAGAGTGAAACAAGCCTGAGGAAGGAGATATGAAACAGATGGCTGGTAAAATTGACAAGTGAAAGCCATGTGGGAATCGTCAAACATGTAAACAATCCCCTGGCATTCTCAGATATACTTGAGAGGGGATAATATAAAAGATCAGACTTTCCACAGTCACTCAGAGTGACAACTCAGATAGCTTATATTTGGGTATTAACAGGAAAAGAGACTACAGAGATATTTGCTAACAGAAGTATAGCCTGGAAAGAGGAGTGTAAGGAAGCCTCTAGGATTCAGTTCCTACTAATAACAGATATGTTCTAAGCACCTCCCTTCCACACATAACACATATTCCCTAAGCCAGCTTCTTCAGTGCTCACAAGAGCAAAAGGAGTTTACAA
>NW_005274450.1:0-391 GCF_000412655.1 Myotis brandtii | reverse complement strand
TTTTTTAATGCTGATAACTTAAAATGGCAATAAAATCTTTATCATTTCAACCACACACAAATAACTCAACTTAAAATTTTTTAACTAGATAGTAAAACTCTATGTCTTGCATTAGTAAGAATAGATGTCTATTTTTGAAACTTGTATTTGATAACTTATGATCTGTCACCCACTTTTCCCTCAAGATCTAATATCCAAATGTCCTTTCACTACTTAATATTAAACAAATTATTTTAATAGCAAAATTAAAAATAACTCAGTGTACACAATGACTAACAGGTCCATAAAATGGACCAAAATATTTTCAATGATATTAACTCATATCAGATATACAAATAGTCACAAAACTTGGGACTTTTCGAATACATTTTTAAAGATTTTTTGTGTTGTA
>NW_005274449.1:0-391 GCF_000412655.1 Myotis brandtii | reverse complement strand
TACCTTTATAATTATTAAAAGTGTATGTATACATTTTTGAGAAACTCTCCATATACATGTTTACACACACACACCTATAATGGATTTGTCTTTGATTGGTAAGAGTTAATTTTTGATGAAACTAGTGTAGAAAATGCAGATATGACTTACAATTGATCCTCTCTGGGAGCAAGGAGAATTCCCATATAATCAATGAAATATAGCTGTCAATTTATACAAAAAGTGGGGGAACAAATAATTCATCCTGCTCTATTATAATGCTGCTCTCGCTATATTCATATTGTGAAAATTCTAGTTGGCATTAATAGCTTTGAATACCCACTTCCACTTCCACTTCCACTCATTTCTAGAATTCAGATCAGCAGTGTATCAGAAGCCAAATTAAAGAAAC
>NW_005274448.1:0-391 GCF_000412655.1 Myotis brandtii | reverse complement strand
CACAGCCACCCCTGCACACGTGCTGGCACTCACACACCTCCACACGCCTGCAGGTGCAGCACAGCCAGTGTGCCCACAGACGGAATAGCGAGGGCATCCCAGGCTGAGAGAGAAGGCACAGGACTCCCTGGGTGCTGCTGGCCGAGGGGGAGCTGCGTTCCTGGGCTGGTGGCCACGCCGCTCATTCTCTGTGTTTGTGGTCACATGGCCCCCGCCCTGTGTGTCTGTCCTCTCTTCTCTTTACACGTTAAGGGCCCACCCAGCTAATCCGGATGGTCTCCTCTCCAGGAGTCTTAACCCGATCACAGATGCCCTTTCCTTATTAGGCCACATTCACGGGTTCCACGGACTGAACATGGATACAGTGTGTGTGTGTGTGTGTGTGTGTGTG
>NW_005274447.1:0-391 GCF_000412655.1 Myotis brandtii | reverse complement strand
ACCCCTGTCATCTTCCCCCACCGCGCGGACCCGCGCCGATCCCCCAGCCTCCTCGGCAGAAACCCGGATCCTACCCGAGAGCCTGCGCCAGGGTCTCCGAGAGTCCTGCTTGGGTCTCCCCAGAACTCGGGGGCTGCCTCCCCCACACTCCGGGCTCCCCTGCCCGCGCTCCCACGGCCTCGGGACTGCCTCCCGCGAAACCCAGCGCCTGGGTACTCCGGACCTGGCCTTGCTCTCCCAAGAGTTGGGGGCATCAGGACCCTTGGGACCCCAGCTGTCCTGCCCCCTTTAGCCCGGAGGAGAAACCCAGGGTCCCCTGACTTCATGGACTCCCCGAGAGCCCAGGCCCAGGAATTCACAGAATGCTTTGTGAATTTCCAGCCTTTTCCCT
>NW_005274446.1:0-391 GCF_000412655.1 Myotis brandtii | reverse complement strand
AAAAGTAAGATCGCTGAGTCAAAAGGGAATTCCATTTCTTAAGGAAACGCCGTACTGATTTCCACAGTGGCTGCAGCAGTCTGGAATTCCCACCAACATTGCACAAGGCTTCCCTTTGCTTTGATGGGAAAAAGAGACTTTTGGGAGGCTAGCAACCTGAATCTAGTCACTGCCCCTTTAAGTATCTGGTCCTGCAAGACCTGTTTACCTAAAATACTACTCCCATTATTGAGGGGCCAAAACCCATCCCCAGACGAAGTTATCAGTGCTGGCACCAAGCCAGGCCTTTGGTTGTGGTTTCAAAGCCCCAGCACATGGGGCTCTTTACGAACTTGCATAGGGGGACGGGAAACTTCATATTTGGGAGACAAAGGACTGGGAAAGATATAAA
>NW_005274445.1:0-391 GCF_000412655.1 Myotis brandtii | reverse complement strand
CACACACACACACATGCACACACGCATAAGCACGCACATACATGCGCACGCGCACACATACACACGCACACATACACAGGACCAGGAGGCGGTCAGCAGCGGCACTGCCATCGCAATAGGAGGTGAGGTCGTCCTGTGGGGACGGAACCTCCTGCTGTGTGATAAGTGTTCCTGCTGTGCCTGTGAGGGGACCTGTCAGACGTGGGAGTGACAGACCCGCCCCTCCTGCTGGCCCGCTGCCCTTTGACCTCAGCCATGTTACCCTATCTGGGCCTCTGGGCTCTCCTCTCCCAGGGAGAGTATTGGGTGGACGGCCGAATTCTAAGAACCTGTCTGTGTGTAAGTGGCCAGCCTGTGTCCTGCGGACGCGGGGCCTCCCTGCACAAGCTCC
>NW_005274444.1:0-391 GCF_000412655.1 Myotis brandtii | reverse complement strand
CTTTTGCAGACCCAAGAAAGATCTTTAAAAAATTTAAAAACATGGACCTCCACAACAAAAGAATTTTGTTAATAGAGCAGAATGTTCCTGATGAATTATCTGTTTACAAGGAAATATATGATGAAAAAGAAAAAGAAACAAACCAAGCAAACTATCATGGACATATTTCTGAAATGAGTGATACTTCCTCAAGAAGAGGCTGGGACACATCCTTCAGGAGGTAATTCCAGAAGAAGGCATTGTTTTCATATGGAGATGACAACTCCATGTATGTTAGTGCCCCTGGAGGCCTTCCAGTGGGACAAGATGTAAAGGTAGAAGACAGTGATATTGATGATTCTGACCATGTGTAGGCCTAGGATAATGCATGTGCTGGTGTCTTAGTTTCCAA
>NW_005274443.1:0-391 GCF_000412655.1 Myotis brandtii | reverse complement strand
AATAAACACAAGAATAGGAGACTACTCCACACAACAACTAGCCAGAATGAGTTTTTAGAAAACTGAATGATATACTGTAAAGTTAAAATTAGCATAAAAATAGCAATAGCCCCTCAAATTAATTATATAATCTTAGCTTAGAAAATAAGGAAGGGAAGATTAGTCTTTTTCCTGGTTTATATAAGGCTATAGCTAGATAATTCTAGATCTATGATAATTATTAAAGGATATCTACTGGAGTAGACTTTAATAATTTACTTTAATAATCCAGGTTTTAGTTTAATATCCATGTAATTTATTAAGATCTCATTTCCCAGAGTAGTATAGAAATACAGAAAACACAGGTAAGCAGAGGGGGTCAGCTGATCTTAATAGTAAAAGGCCTGTGGCC
>NW_005274442.1:0-391 GCF_000412655.1 Myotis brandtii | reverse complement strand
TTCTATACCATGATGATATTAATGTGCTTACACAAGATTTACAGTCTCTGGTGGCCCATTTGCAAAGCCAAGGTTGGACAATAAACCCTGATAAAATACAACAGCCAGACACCTCTGCAACATTCTTAGGTATTAATTGGAACTCTGTAGGTAGATCTATCCTTAATAAAGTCATCAGTAAAATAGATTCACTTAAAAGCCCCACTAATAAAAAGGAAGCACAACAACTAATGGGACTTTTTATGTTTTGGAAACAACATATACCTTATCTAGCAGATGTAGCTAAACCTATTTATACGGTAACTAGAAAAGCAGTTGATTTCACTTGGCAGGAAGAACAAGAACAGGCCTTTCAACAATTAAAACAATATATACATTTATTTTCCACACT
>NW_005274441.1:0-391 GCF_000412655.1 Myotis brandtii | reverse complement strand
GCTCTACCAATGGTGTGATAAATGGACAGAAGTCACAAGGGGCAGAATGTCAATCAGGAGACATTACAGTAAACTGAATGGCAAAGTGGTTAAGAGCTCAGTTTCTGACCCTGGGTCTGGCATTCACTCTGACCTTGCACAGGGCTGTGTGGTGGGGTTTTTAAGTCTACAGCTCTGTGGCATTAAGTACATTCACATTGTTGTGCAATCATTACCACTATCCATTAGGAACTTTTTCATCTTACCACACTAAAACTCTGTACCCATTAAACAATAGCTCCCCACCCCCCAACCCCAATCCCTGGAAACCACCATTCTACTTCTCTCTCTATGAATATGATTATTCCAGGTACTTCATATAAGTGGAATCATATGATATTTGTCCTTTTGT
>NW_005274440.1:0-391 GCF_000412655.1 Myotis brandtii | reverse complement strand
AGGAGTTGGTGAGTCGGCAGAAAGAAGGGTGAGCTCTAGAACCGTCCATAGACAGACACAAGGGAGCGGCTGCTTTCGCGCTGCAGGGGCGAGCTGGAGTATTCTGCAGCAGGATCGATCCCAAAGGTGAAAATATTTGCCGTGGGGCTCTTGACAGAAACGGTTGCTGGCCCGTGAACTAACTTACTCTGCAGCAAGGAAGACTCAAGAAGACTTACCCCGGCCCGCAGATCAATAACCCCTTACCAGGATGACCTTGAAAGAGGGGGGTTCCGACAGGGACTGATCTCCTGAAGGCCACTTGACAATCACAGAAGATTTTGCACAAATAATAGGAATAACGGGTAGCATTACATCACTGGGCACTTACACTGCCCCGAACACCCTGTGC
>NW_005274439.1:0-391 GCF_000412655.1 Myotis brandtii | reverse complement strand
AAGAGTGGTCTTGTTTACATCCTGGTCAGAACAAACCAAGCATAAAAAACAACTACAAAATATGAATATGAATTGGGTATTAGATGATATTAGAGAATTATAGTTAATTTCATTTGTTATAATAATGGTATGATTACATGGGAAATTTTCTTAATTTTTAGAAATACCCACGGAAATATTTAGGGGTGAGTAATGACCATACTTTAAAATACTTCAGCCAAGAACAAGTAGATAAAGCAAATATGACAAAATGTTAACAACTGTTAAATCTAGGTGATGCTCATGTGGGTGTTCATTAGACTCTCCACCTCACTTTCTGTATATTTACAAATTTTCATTAAAAAATTAAGTTTAGGCCCTGACCAGTTTGGCTCAGTGGACAGAGCATCGG
>NW_005274438.1:0-391 GCF_000412655.1 Myotis brandtii | reverse complement strand
CCCCCTGCTCCCTGGCTTGCTCCCTCCCCTCGCCCTCTCCTCTTGGCATTATGTGAAGTTCCTTCTCATGGTGCAAAACTCCCCTTCCTAAGTGACTTCTTGCTGCTGAGCAATGAGGTGGCTGAGCTAAGGAACCTGTGGGGCCCAGTGAACAGGGAGAAACACAGGCTGAATCAGACAAGGCCTCTGCCCTCCAAGAAGCCCCTGGTCTCCGAGGGGAGAGAGGTGCTCAGGAAGGCCAGCGCATGCCAGGGGCACCAGGACTGCCCAGGCGCCCATCATCAGGACAGAGGTGGCCAACTGAGCAGGGGGATGGAGGAGGCCACCAGGCTTCCCACACGGGTGACTGGGGTGCTTCCCAGGCAGGGCCTTGGGAAGAGGAGTGGCCAGG
>NW_005274437.1:0-391 GCF_000412655.1 Myotis brandtii | reverse complement strand
CTTGTGATACCTCCATGCCAAAGGTCCCGCTATGCCACCTACTTTGATGTTGCTGTTCTTCGCTGCCTACTCCAGCCCCACTGGTCTGAGGAAGGCACTCAGTGGTCTCTGATGTATTATCTACAAAGGCTGAGACACATGTTGGAAGAGAAGCCAGAAAAGCTCCCAGAGCCTGATATTCCCCTCCTGCCCAGACCCAGGAGCAGCTCAATGGTGGCAGCAGCCCCCTCACTGGTGAACACCCACAAAACCCAAGTAAGAGAGACTTGGTTCACTGTCATTTGAATCAGTAACTGTGGTTATAACAGATTCTATTTTTCTTCTATGTATCCAGCGCCTGCTTATTCCAGTGCTGAATATTTGGCTGGTGGTTACTGTGATGCTACTAACC
>NW_005274436.1:0-391 GCF_000412655.1 Myotis brandtii | reverse complement strand
TGTGTGTGTGTGTGTGTGTGTGTGTGTAGGGGGAATGGAAGGACAGTGGGCTTATGTCCAGGATTTTCAGTGAAGGAAGAATGGGCCCTTCTCCTGAGGTCATGTGTTCTCTGAGGCTTTGGCTGACCCAGCATCTGTCCCAGGCAGTGCCAGTTGAATGGCTGATCTCACCGTCTGCCAGTTTTCTTATGAAATCCATGTGCCGAATCCCTTCTGTAGGCTTTCAGTTGCCACTCTGACCAGCCGTCTTAGGTATTTAGGAAGCATGGTGTTTTCAACGGCAGTAATGTCTTCCTACTGTCTGCTCTATTGGAAGTGCTGTGTTCACTTCTCTGTTTAACTTTTTTTTTTTTTTGCTTATTATTAAAACAGCTTTATTGAGATATAACTC
>NW_005274435.1:0-391 GCF_000412655.1 Myotis brandtii | reverse complement strand
TGGGCCTATGGCTGCAGTTTCTACTTTTATTTTTTCTCTTCCCTGATCCCCAGGCAGTGAAGCCCCTCCACACCCCAGTTCTAATCTGGGGGGGGAGGATCTTTGCCTCCCAGGCCCCATCTGAGTCTGACATGTACAGGATGGTTAGACGTTGTATCTTGAGATTCACTGAGTAGGTCCATCTGGCTCTGACTCTAAGCTACATCCTCTTCCTTAAGATTCATCTTTAATCCAGAGGATAATTTGGACTCCATCTTTCACTTCTTAATATTTTATCAAAATTTGGGTAGGGAAGACAGGTGTTAGTTATGAAACCCATCAAACTCCCAGACAACTTGCATGTCTTTCAATTTGCAGCTAAGAAGACTGAGACTTCTGGGGTGCAGGGGGG
>NW_005274434.1:0-391 GCF_000412655.1 Myotis brandtii | reverse complement strand
AAAACAACCCACATGGATGGGAATGTCAAAGGTGCACAGAATTCCCAATGACCAATACGGTGGAACAATTTGAGCAACAAAATAAAGTGGTATTGGATTATAACCCAAATATAAAGTAAGTATCTGTGAGTCCACACTAATGTAAATAAATGATTGAATAAATGAATAAAGGGGGGAAGGAGACAAGATAAATCCCTTATGCAGAACAATTCCAAATAATTTATGTAGATACCCTACCCTCAAAGGGGGGATCATAGTTTCCCGGCCCTTGAGTGTGGCTGTACATAATGACTTTCTTGCAAAAAGGACAGTATGGAACAAGAGGGAAGAAAAGAGTAGCTGTACAGTGGAGAAGCCTGACACACTCATCTCAGTCCCGTGGTCAAGGTCA
>NW_005274433.1:0-391 GCF_000412655.1 Myotis brandtii | reverse complement strand
GCCATCACTGTCCTAGGTCAATCTGCATCATAATTTTTGACTCCAAGTACTATCATTAACCTGCAATACTGACTCTTAAGATAAACCTAGATTAAAAAGAAGGGCCAGTTCAGTCTTCATACCTACCAGGAGTATAAGTCTTCCACTGGGGAATGAAATCAGGCTAGATCCCTCTCATCAAGGAGGGATCCCCAAAATCATGGGGGCAGAGTGAGGCTTGCACTAAGGGGATTAAGCTTATAGCAAGTAGCAGGGTACCTCTTACAGGTGTTTCTGAGAAGCCTCCAGTTTAGCATCAGGCCTGAATTCAGTCATAGCAAGCTGTCACCCACAGAACTCTCCAAGGCCTTATTTAATTTCCTTTGAGTCCTGCCTAATGCTGTCTAGACTG
>NW_005274432.1:0-391 GCF_000412655.1 Myotis brandtii | reverse complement strand
AAAAAAACAGTACGAGCAAAGGGATCTGAGTCCTGGGTCCTAGCTTCAGACCTAGAGAGTGTGTATTCAGCTTCTCTAGTTCAAGGGTGTATGTGGGTGAGTCGGGTAGAGTTTTTGGCTCCAGGGACAGTACCATAGGGGCAGGAGTGGGTGGCTGAAACTTGACAGCAACCCCCACCCCAAGGGGACCCGAGAGCCTGCCAGGGGTCTGTGGGCAGAGCTGTTAATATCCCTGTCTGTGAGTCTAAGAGGTGAGGTCTTAAGTGTCCTCATAACCCTTTGGAAACTCACCTCCCCAAGTCCTACTCCACCAAGCTCCACCTAATGTCTCAGGTTTTGCCTTTCCTTGCCCTGGTCATATAGCATGACAGAGTTGAAAGTGACCTTGGAG
>NW_005274431.1:0-391 GCF_000412655.1 Myotis brandtii | reverse complement strand
GGGATCAAACCCACAACCAAGGTATGTGCATAGGATGATGCTCCAACCAACTGAGCCACCCAGTCAGAGCAGAGCAACTCTACTTTTATTTGTTTATATAGACATTTATTTTGTTAATGACAAATGACACCAGATGTTAGACCTTGGTTCTTGAGTTTGTCTAAGAAAGAATTCAGAGTCAATACTCAAATGTAAGTGAAAGTTTATTTACCAGTAGAGAGTCTCAGAAGTGTGCTATCTGGGTTGTGTGGACTCAGGAAAATAGTTACAGAGGCAAAAGAAGGGCTTTGAAGCTTAGGAGAAAAGAAAGGCGAAGAAAACACACGTGGGGAAGATAGGGGGAGTAAAGGCATGTGCTTGGGTCATTCATTTTAAGGATGTGTTTTTTTTT
>NW_005274430.1:0-391 GCF_000412655.1 Myotis brandtii | reverse complement strand
GAGAGAGGGAGGAACAGTAGGAGGGAGAAAGAAAAAAAAGATATTTTCCTATTTTCGAACAGGGACCTTTGGCTTGTAAGACCACATGACATTAAAACAAACACATTTTTATGATTTTTTTTTGTGTGTGTGTGTGAAAGAAGATGCGCTTTGGCATTAGAAAGACTCAGGTTTGAATCCTGTCTCCATTAGTTACATAATGCCCTTCTGATGGAATCTCACCCACAGTGTGCGGAAGAACTAGAGAGGTGGTGGAGATTAAGTGATATTACAGGCAAATAGTAAGTGTTCAACAAATGCCTTCCTACTTTATCTTCTGTTCCTCCATCAACATGATTTCACTTAACTTCCTTCACCTGAACATAATAAGAAAACTCAGCTAAGTTCCTGT
>NW_005274429.1:0-391 GCF_000412655.1 Myotis brandtii | reverse complement strand
GCTCACCAGGCTCATGTGCTTCCCCTTGGCCTGGAATGCTCTTTACCCCTGGTCTCCCTGGAGCTCCTGCCTGTCCTCTTATGCTTCCCTGATCTCTCACACAGAGTCTTCCCTTATACTTCCAGAGCCCTTTGCACCTGCCAGGTGCCTGGCACCAGCAATGAGTCCCCTTAACATTTATTTCAGGCCAGTCACTGTGCAAGGAACTTTATGTACAGCAGTTCACTTTCCCCATATAACACCACTGGGAAGTAGAGGGTTTCATCCCACTTCACAGATGACAAAACTGAGGCTGATACAGTCAGAATCTGAACCCAGGCCTAAGCCTCTAAAGCCCATGATCTTAATCACTTTGATCCCTATGCCTTATTGTCCTATATTGTAATTATTT
>NW_005274428.1:0-391 GCF_000412655.1 Myotis brandtii | reverse complement strand
TCATTTCTTTTATTCTTTCACATACAGTTTTAGAGATTTTATTAATATAAAAGAATATAAGGACAGAAAATTATAATATCAATTAGTTCTCTGTCACTTAGTGATTTTAGAAATTATTTGATATTTAATTAACCAGTTGGGTACTTTGGGACTTATTAAAATGGCATTGCTCTGAATTTGACAGCATATGTTCTCTATTAAGATAATCAGTTTATAATGACAAACATGTATATTTGCAGAATATTGGATATAGAGAGCAATGTACTCAAGAAATGTATTTACTCATAGTAGCTGGGTAAGCTCTTATTACAAAGTATTTGTCAAGTACATAGCTTAGTTACTTTTATTTATTTATTTTTTGAATTCTTTTTTTTTATTGCTTAAATTATTA
>NW_005274427.1:0-391 GCF_000412655.1 Myotis brandtii | reverse complement strand
TTAATTTGATTATTAGCCAGCCAAAAGAACATAGAAGGTGGGAGGAAAAGTATTAATATTTTTTGGGCACCGCCCCCCTCTCCCAGGGCTGTGCAAACATGAGGGCTTTTGTCAATGTGGCAGTATTTTATATCATAGAAGTTCAGGACTGGAACATATCTTACAGATGAACTGAACACCCACTACCACCTGACAGATGGGGAAGCTGAGACTGTGGAACAGACTGCCAGAGATCACTCAGGGAGGCTGTGCTCATTTGTCCTGCTTGCAGCCCATCTAAAGTCTCCTGGCTCACTGGAGACAAGGGCTTCCTCCATGGCCCCTCCCAGGTCATTCTCCTCAGACCATCCTCCCCCCTTGCATGGCTCAAGCCAGCGTACACACAGGGAAG
>NW_005274426.1:0-391 GCF_000412655.1 Myotis brandtii | reverse complement strand
CCATCTATGCATTTTTCCAATAATAGTATCTGGCAGCCGGTTGACTGATGACTACCTGCCTCCCAGGAAGGAAGGCAGATCCAAGCCAAAGGAGTGTGGGGACCTGGCTTCCCTCCTCAAGAGACCCAGCCGCTAGAGGTGCAGAAGCTCCCATCTTTAGGAGCCTGTGCCTGTAACCCTCGGAGATGAGCTGAAAACAGAAAAGCATTTTAATCACTTTATGATAAAACTAAATTGTTGTTTTGGAGCACTGTTTGGAAATTGTGGCATTAACACCATTTGTTAGTTGGTTTTTAGGCACATGTAAGCTGTTTATAATAAAAAAAATGACACTTATTGCCTGGCCAGCATGGCTCAGTGGTTGAAGGTTGACCTATGACCCAAGAGGCAG
>NW_005274425.1:0-391 GCF_000412655.1 Myotis brandtii | reverse complement strand
TGCATAACTTTGCTATCAAAACAAATAAAGAGCTGGGACAGCTCTTTTCCCAAAGGAGAGAACCAACTTTTCCCCTTCTTTCTGCATATTCAGGACATGTCCAAGGTATCATCTCATTGTCAGTCACCCCACCCGGAACTGGCTTTTCATTCTCCTGATAAAGGGCATTTGCCAGGTAAGAGGACTGAGGCTCTTTTTCACTCTTGGGCAATTGATGAAACCGTGATCCGAAGCTTCAGTGTAGCTTACCTGGGGACAGATAAGCTGCAGGAATCGTGTAGCTCATGGACATGGTGGCTCATCTGTGTTTAAGATTTGAAGATGGCGGCATTGCTGGAAATATTAACTTTGTAGAGTTGTGCCAGGAAGCCCCTTCTGTGTTCCTAGTGTG
>NW_005274424.1:0-391 GCF_000412655.1 Myotis brandtii | reverse complement strand
AGAAAGGATTGCTTTTCAATATATGGCATTAGAACAATTTTACACATGTATGTAAAAAAAAACTGAACCTCAACGAAAACCTCTCATTATACAGAAGGTAACTCAAAATGCATCATTGCTCTAAATGTAAAATGTAACACTATAAACTTTTTAGAGGAAAGCAGAGGGAATATTTTTCCTGATCTGGGATTGGTCCAAGAATTCTAGGACATGACACCAAAAGCACAATCTATTTAAAAAGTTGGTAACTTGAGCTGAAAAAAAAGATATTGTGAAGAAAATAAAAAGCCAAGATACAGATTTGAAAATATACTTGCAAATCCCTTTCCATCACAGGACTTGTATTCAGAATATATAAAGAACCACAGAACTCAACAAAACTCAAGTAAGA
>NW_005274423.1:0-391 GCF_000412655.1 Myotis brandtii | reverse complement strand
TGATGGTGCAAAAGGAAAGAGGTTTATTCAGCTCCCACAAGAGAATGGTGGTCTCCTCTCTCAAAGGCCCTCATTTCTTCCTGCTCAAACCTGGGTTCTTATAGGGGCAGAGAGGGGAGGGCTTTTTTTCTATCCAATTATCTTGTTAGCTTCCAGTGTGCTCAGGCCCCTTGATAGCTTGTGGTGCACCCGGGTCCGTCCATTCACTTTCTAGCTTTTGGCTATTCAGTATATGAAACTCCCTGGTGCCATCTTGGCCAATGGGGTAGACTCCTGGGAGCCCCGACTGACTGTCCAGGGTAACGGTGGTTTGAAATAGAGGAGGATTCTACAGTTGGTTGATTTTAAGCAAGATCTAACCTGAGGGCAGTATAAACATTCCAGAAAAAAA
>NW_005274422.1:0-391 GCF_000412655.1 Myotis brandtii | reverse complement strand
AGTCCACAGGCCGATGCTCTATCCACTGAGCCAAACGAGGTAGGGCGGCAGTTGTGTTTTGTTTCCCATTTGAGTCTGATTATTTATTTAAAAAAAATTGTTTTATTTTCTAAAAAAGACAGTTCTTTATTCATTAATAAGCATAAACACCCATGCATAGACAATAAGCTCTTGTGATTTTGAAGGTTGGGGAGAAAATAAGACATGAATAAGGACCACAACAGGGTGATATTCTGATGAGTTACATTATTAGGAAAGAACAATTCTTGCTTTTCATTGTATTCTCTGCCCCTGGTAATCAATAACCACTGGGCAAATAAATAAGTAAATGTCATTTATTGCTAATCAGACAAGTCAAGTCTCTACATCCCCATCAAATACACCATACTCA
>NW_005274421.1:0-391 GCF_000412655.1 Myotis brandtii | reverse complement strand
ATAAGCTGAAAACAATGCCCTAGAAAATGAGTCAGTAGGTAAGCTTTTATGAGGGAGCTGTTGAGGGAAAATTTCAAGAGAAGGCATTGTCTGGGGAGAGCAGCCAGGCTGAGGGCATTAGTGAAAACCCTTCACTTCTTAGATTGTAGTGGCATAGGTGAAGGAAAAAGCCGGTGGGGAAGGACCCTGAAAGAGGAGATTATAAGATGCCAAACTGGACATTGATTAGTCTATTAGTACCAAATAGGAATTTCAAAAAATCCCTGCCATCATCCATAAGTGGGGTTAAAAAAAATTGTTAAACAATGAGTTGCATGATTGTATGGCTCATGAAATGTCCAGTGAGAGATAGGCAGGTGTTTTGCGGATTTGGGAGTTGATTGACAATGAC
>NW_005274420.1:0-391 GCF_000412655.1 Myotis brandtii | reverse complement strand
TAGAATTAAACAGTAAAATGACTGTACTGAAGATTTCAATAGAGCTTCACAGCAGACCTGACCAAGAAAACAATCAGTGAACTATAATACAGACCACTGAAATCATACAGTCAGAAGAGCACAAAGAAAAAAGGATGAATAAGAATGAAGAAAGCCTATGTTAATTATGTGATATGACTAAAGAAACAATCGATACTTTATTGGAGTCCCAGGGGAGGAGGGTGGGGGAGAGAAAAACTTAAAGGAATAATAGGTGAAAAATTCCCAAACCTGACAAGAGATTTAGATATCTAATTCATGAAGTTAATGTCACCTCAAAATTTCAACCTAAAATAATCTTTTCCAAGACACAATAATAAAATGGTCTAAAATCAAAGACAAGAGAGAATTT
>NW_005274419.1:0-391 GCF_000412655.1 Myotis brandtii | reverse complement strand
AAAAAATAAAATAAAACTCTTTGCTGACTCCCCACTTTTCTCCATTATGGTGGCTTCCCTGGGTCCAAGGAACCACTTTCTCCTTCTAAACTATAGGATGTCAAGGTTTGGTCCACTACACCCCAGCATAAACTGTTTTATCATAAATGTTTTAAAGGGTAATTTTCTTATACACTACAGCACAGTGACAACTGAAATTATTGTTCAACATCCTTGCACATCAGCGCCAACGGGCCCCTTGGAGGGACCTGGACCAATCCCACATTTCCATATGAGGGAACTGAGGCCCAGAGAGGGAAGTGAATTACACAAGGTCACACAGCGCATGCTCCCTTGACTCTGTGTCCCCTCTTCTCACAATGCTCCACGTCCTTACTTGCCATAATGATCA
>NW_005274418.1:0-391 GCF_000412655.1 Myotis brandtii | reverse complement strand
ATTATAAACTTTTATCCAGTATATGTGCAAAGACATTTGTGAAACATAATTTAGCTAAGTATGATGATTCAGGTAATAGGCTTGTTTAGGATACTGTTATAGTTCAAACATAATACTTCCTGTTTATTCTTCAGATATAATAAAACTCCCTAAAAAAGTACTCCTCTTAAAAATTATATATTTATATATAAATTCCCCCTAAATCATTTGTTTCCCAATTTCAGCTACTGTTCAGTGTTAGTAAGAAGAATTCTACTGGTTTTCTCTTCTCTGTAAAGATTTAAAAATTAAAGTACTGCTTACAGTCTTGAAACTTAAATTTACAACTTAATGCCAAATAAGAGGGTACTTAATTCATATTGATAACAACAAGGAATTCTGAAAAGAGATG
>NW_005274417.1:0-391 GCF_000412655.1 Myotis brandtii | reverse complement strand
ATCAAACCCTGACCTCCTGGTTCATGGGCCGATGCTCCACCCCTGAGCAATGTCAGCAGGGCCATCTGAGTCCTTTTTAAAAATATGTCTTTAGTGAGAGGAAGCGGGAGGGAGAGACAGAGAGAGAAACATCAACTGGTTGCCTCCCATATACCAGCCTGGGACTGAACGCACAGCCTGGGTCTGTGCCCTGACAGGGGACTGAGCCAGCAGCTTCTCGTTGCACAGGACAATGTTCAACCAGCTGAGCCACACCAGCCAGGGCTCATCTGAGTCTTGTTTTGTGTTTGACCTCTGAGAAATCATTAAGCATAATGTCTTTGTTTTATGCACCTTTCTGTATTTGTTATAATATTCCACATAGTTTTAAAATTTTATATTAAAAAAAAAA
>NW_005274416.1:0-391 GCF_000412655.1 Myotis brandtii | reverse complement strand
TCTGTCTCTACATCTGTTTTTGTTCATCGGTTTATGTGGTTCATTATAATCCACAAATGAGTGAGTGCTTTCTGCATTTTTAAATGCCTGCCTCGGAGGGACCAAAACTTCCCAGGCCTCTGTCCTGTTTTGTGGCTGTCTACTTCCCCGCCTCCATCTCCCCCTCCTCCATGTCTCTCCTCAAGATGATGGGTGGGAGGGGGCTGCCCTTCCTGATGGGTGGTGCACAGATCTTGGGGAAGAAATGAACACCCTCCCACCCCCAAGACTGTGCATTCATAATGTCAGTGCTGCTGATACATGTCTTAGAGCCACAGGGTAGAGGCCACCCATTGTGCCAGAGAGAGGAAGTGACTTCCCATGGTCACGTGACCAGTAGTGACAGGCCAGT
>NW_005274415.1:0-391 GCF_000412655.1 Myotis brandtii | reverse complement strand
TCCATACAAATAACTGGAAATCTACTTTTGCCCCATCCTGTATTAGGATACTTAATAAATTATTCAAGCAGTTAATAACCATCCCCAAAGGTTAGTAGATCAGGGTTACTCTGGAGATTTCTTGGGGTGTGCTCCAGACCTAGCTCAAAATCACTCTAAGTACCTTGGTGACCTGTGTATTAAATTTCTGTGGGACACAAAATTGGAATGCTAGTCTGTATTCTGTGGCTTAGCAGAAAGGGGATTCAGAAGTAGGTGCGGGACTCGGGAGAGCCTGCCTCCTCCAGGCTGCTTCAATCAAGAGCTGGAGCTGGGCAGGTGGTGATCAAAGGAGGCACTGGGGTGTGGTTGGATGGGTTTGTGGCTCAGGAGTTAGGGCTTTGTTCTCTAA
>NW_005274414.1:0-391 GCF_000412655.1 Myotis brandtii | reverse complement strand
CTGACCGCCCCCCCCACCTCAATAGGGGGCGGGGCCAGTTGGCCAACCTCCTCCAACCCCTACCCCCAGCTGGCTCCACCCAAGATGGGCTCCCACCACCCTAATCAGGGGCAGGGCCCCCAGTCAACCGCCTGTGGCCTCTCCCCTCGGCTGGCCCCACCCCTGATGGGACCCTCCACCCTGATTGACCTGTGGCCCCAACCCCCAGCCAGCTCTGCCCCCAGTAGGCCCCCCCACACCAATCAGGGGTGGTGCTAGCCAGCCAACCTCCCATGGCCCCTGCCCTGGTCACTGACCCCTGATCGGCCCCCCTCACCCCACTTGTGGGTGGGGCAGGCTGGCCCACAGTCCCTCCCCATGGCTGGCCTCACCCCCAATTGCCCCCTCCACC
>NW_005274413.1:0-391 GCF_000412655.1 Myotis brandtii | reverse complement strand
TGCCAGCCAGGGCTTTCGTGGGGCAGACACCACTCAGATCGGCCGAGTCCTTGCTGCTGGGGGACCACACTGTGTGCTCCCGATAGCTTTATGATCCCGGTGTTTGAGAACACAGCCAACGTTCCCAGATGGGTTGTGGAGCAAGACCTGCAGTCTGTGACCCGCTCACGTGAGAGGAGGGTGGGCTTTGGAAAGTGTGGGCTGAGGTCCCAGACCTCACACTTACGATGTGACATGTGCCTTTCATGCTCTGTTTAGGCAATCCTGAAACAACTCCACGAGGTGGGGAACATTACTGTCCCCACTTTACAGGTGAGCAAACTGAGGCTCAGGATGGTGAAGTAACTTGCCCAGGGGCTGGGCTAGGGCAGTGATGGCGAACCTATGACAC
>NW_005274412.1:0-391 GCF_000412655.1 Myotis brandtii | reverse complement strand
GTGTGTGTGTGTGTGTGTGTATTTCTTGTTAGCTCATTTATTTTCTATTGCTGAGTAATATTCCATGGTATGAATGCACCACAGTTTGTTTATCCATTTACCTATCAAAGGACTTGGCTGCTTCCAGGTTATGAATAAAGCTGCTATAAACATTGATATGCAAGTTGTTTTTGTGGAAACACAAGTCATTCAGAGTGCGATAGCATTTTTAAAATCCTATTCCTGACAGCTATAAATGAGAGTTCCTGCTGTTCATAGTCATATCAACAATTGGTATTGTTTGTTTTTTTGGATGTTAATTATTCTAATAGGATGTATTGTGGTATCTCATTGTTTTAATTTGCAATTGCCTAGTGATAATGTTGAACATCTTTTCATATGCTTATTTGCC
>NW_005274411.1:0-391 GCF_000412655.1 Myotis brandtii | reverse complement strand
GGACAAATGTCCACGAACAATGGAGGACCAGCCCTCTACTTTTGAAACAAGGACTCCGAAAGAGCAGAAGAGGCTAAAATCTCTGCAAGAACTTCTTTCACCTGCCCGGGAAGGCTTCCTGACGGCGTCTGATTTCCCCCGCCCCGCAGCTGAGGCTGCTCCGTGCAGGCTCGCAGCTCCCAGCCCCGGCTGAGTGAGGAATCCCAGCGCTACAGCGGAGGTTACTAGGCACCTGGAGGCTCCCGTGGCCTTGCCAGGTGAGCGTGCCCAGGGAACGCAGACGGGGCCCATGATTATGACGATTTATTAATAATAATAATATTATTAAATATTTATGAAGTACTCCCTCCCTCCCCCACCCTTCCAGCAACGCCGCCAGGTCCCTAACCCT
>NW_005274410.1:0-391 GCF_000412655.1 Myotis brandtii | reverse complement strand
GCAGTGTGCGATTAGGTTTGATTGATGTTAGTGAAAGTCTATAGCGTTCTGCATGGCACTCTTGTTTCCACATCACCACTCAGTTCTCCCAGGTGAGAGCCACTATTTGAGTGGTTTCCAGCAAGTTATATGCACCATCCGTCTGAAAAGACCCTTTCTGCTCAGGATTCTGTTCTCCACAGGGATCTTCAGGAATCAAATGGGGCTTTCTCTTAAGTTCTTCCATTTAAGATTTATTTATTGATGTATTTTCTTATTCCATATGCATTTCGTGAGCACCTATTATGTATCAGGCACTGTGCAGAGAGTTGTGTATATTCCTATTAGTTGGGAGATAAGCTCTCTTGATACCATAGAGCTTACAATTTAGGAGGGGAGAGGACATTTCACA
>NW_005274409.1:0-391 GCF_000412655.1 Myotis brandtii | reverse complement strand
GGTCAAGTTACTAAACTTTCTACATCTCAGTTTTCTCATCTGTAAAATGGGAACAAGAGGAGTACATATCTCATATAGTTATTGTGACAAAATACAGGTAAAGGAATGTACCCAGGACTGGGACTTTGTAGCAACTCAATAATTATTAACAATGAATACTTACAACTAAGTGACAGAGCCAGCATTTGGCTGAAGGGCTGGCAGGCTGCAGACTCTCCCTTTCCCTTTTCCAGTGCTGCCTCCAGGGCAAACAATGGGCCAAGGGACCATGAGAAGTTTTGTGTCATTGAAGAACACAAAAACACACGTTCCCAAGAAACACATTTTGGTTTAAGGAAAAGAGGAAACTTGCCACACTCAGATATCCATTTGTTATACTTGTTGCTTTTCA
>NW_005274408.1:0-391 GCF_000412655.1 Myotis brandtii | reverse complement strand
GCCTTTGTACAGAGCAGGGCACTGGACTCAGTGTCAGCATGAAATTGTAACAGAGCCCTAGGGCCAAAGAGCACCCAAAGGCTGTGTTTGAACTTACTAGGAAATTGTCCCTGGGAGGCACACCTTTCTCAAAACTTGTCAATAATGGGGCGAAATGTAGGAAAGCCAATAAACCTAATGACACCTCTTCTAGGTGGGAAAAGATGGTTGGATTGCGTGAAATCTATTTACCTGGAATTAAAATGCAGGAATAAAGTTTTTAAAAGAAGATGAACATCCTGCCTTCCATTCCTGGCCTCTTTGTTCACAGTGGAAATGGCGACCTTGCACTCGGTTTTCTCTCCTAGGCTAAAACAGCTTTTCATTAATTCTGAAATTTCTTCCCTTTTCA
>NW_005274407.1:0-391 GCF_000412655.1 Myotis brandtii | reverse complement strand
CCTGGGCTCCTCCACGCTTCTCCCCGTGCCCCACTCACTCCCTCTGGGCCACTGAAAGGCCCATTTCTTCTGCCTGGAGTCGCCACTCACCTCACCCCTCACTCTCACTGGTCTCAGATAAGCCATCTCTTCACTAACTTTGAGACCTTGGCCAGTCACCAAACTATCAAGCTTCCTGGGCCTCAGTCCCCTCACCTGTAAAATGGAACAAATACTCCCTATGTTATAGAACCGCGGTGCTTAACACAGTGCCTGGAGAAGAGTAAATGCTACCAGGAGCCCGGGGTTTCTGTTGCCTAACCTGGCCCCTCCCCCACCCCGTCTGCATTAGGCTCCCAGCTCCGGGCTTCTCTCCCCGGCGCCTGCTCTCACCACACAGGATAGTAGCTGC
>NW_005274406.1:0-391 GCF_000412655.1 Myotis brandtii | reverse complement strand
AAAAAAAAAAGATAAGGAACATAAAGATGGAGATAGAAACATAGAAATAGAAATAGAAAACATAACTGAAAAATACATTAACTGAAATGAGTAATACATTACAGGGAATCAACAGTGGAGTAGGTGAAGCATAGGATCAAATCATAGATTTGGAAAATAAGGAAGCAGAAAACATCCAATCAGAACAGCAAATAAAAAAAAGAATCCAAAAAGTAAACGAGGATAACAGAAGGAACCTCTGAGATAACTCTAAGGGTATTAACATCATAGGGATGCCAAAGGAGAAGAGAGAAAGCAAGGAATTGAAAACCTATTTGAAAAAAATGACAGAAATTTTCCCTAACCTGGCAAAGAAAATAGATATACAAGTCCAGGAAGCACAGAGAGTCCC
>NW_005274405.1:0-391 GCF_000412655.1 Myotis brandtii | reverse complement strand
ACATTAAGTGAAACCATATTGAGCCATTTACTTAAGATTAGTGTACTTTATTGCTAGTATGCTTTACCCCGATAGAAATGTTTTTAAAATTTATTGATCAGATTACATTGATTTTTTTACTTAAACTGTAAAGATGATATATCATATTAGTGGTTTCACTTAATGTTAAACCAGCTTTACATTTCTGTGATAAGTCATAGTTGAGACATGTGTTATTTAACGTTTTTATTCTTTCATTTAATAAATATTTAATGCTAGGTGCTTAGAGATGCTGTGGGTTATAAAACCCATAATGGCCCATTTTTGCATAGTGTTTACAATCTAGTAGAAGAAATACCAACCAAATAATTACAAAAGTGAATAGAATTGCAACTACGATAAAAACTGCAAT
>NW_005274404.1:0-391 GCF_000412655.1 Myotis brandtii | reverse complement strand
TAGATACAGTCAACTCCCAACACTGCCCGGTGGGGCCCTGAGAGGCCCTTGCCATTTCTCTTCACTGAGAACGTGGTAAAAACTCCCCAAAGGGCGGTCCCTGGAGGAGACCCCGTGCCAGCTTGGCCTGAGTTTCACCTCTGGGCTCTGCGGATCCTTGTGCGTGTCTCATGCCGTCCACGGCCCCTCCTCTCTGTGTGGGCTTGATGCGCCATCCAGGCAGATCGTGGTCTGTTTTGTAGCTCCAAAGAAACAGAGTCTGGCAACCAAACAACAAGTGAACACGTTTCCTATCTTGACTTGTCTTTTGATGAAATGCAAAAGGCGAGTGTGCATTCTTTATTCAAGGGAAATCTCTTGAAAAATCTCCTCACTCCTGTTGCTCTTCTTC
>NW_005274403.1:0-391 GCF_000412655.1 Myotis brandtii | reverse complement strand
AGCAGAAGAGGGGAAATAGTTAATTAAATTATCACTTATAATCATCTAAAAATGAATCACACAAAATGTTTTGGAATTGTGTGAGAGCCTTGCCATAGGGAAGTATGAACAGTAGTAAGGACATAATGAAATTCATGGTCAGGGAATGGAAAGGACTCCTTCTAAGAGTTTAAGTCAGACTAAATTTCTGTGACTGTGCTGACAGAATTTATATTTTTGTCCAGCTACAGTAGCAAAACTAAAGTTAGAGTTTGATTCTGCAAATTGATAAATTACCACATCCTCTGAATCATGACTTTCCACAACTCATGTGAAATTTTGGGCACTCGTCAGGGAGCAATGAGACTACCAACACTGTAATGTAGATATACATGAAGATTCCTAGACCTCA
>NW_005274402.1:0-391 GCF_000412655.1 Myotis brandtii | reverse complement strand
ATGTTGAGAAACCAACATAATAATATGATTGCTCCATTAAACTTTCACTTAGTCAACTTTACTTATTCAAGTCAATGATTACTTAGTTTCTTCTCTTCCTGGGAGAGTTGGAAAGGCTTCACAGAGGAGATGATATTTGAGTTGAATCTTGAGAGAGGTAGGATATAGGAGTATATCTTGTAGAGAAGGGCAGAATATGCAAGTTCTGGAAGTGGTAAAAAGCTTGGGGTATAACATCTACAAGGCTTACAAATCATATTCCACTTAAAAATGAACAATATTAATATAATGGGTCATCTTTTGCTGGCTGTTGCCAATAGAGATAACTTTTCTTCTCTCTTGCCACTGTCTCCCCTTCCCCCAAAACAGACTCTGCAAATAGATATTCACA
>NW_005274401.1:0-391 GCF_000412655.1 Myotis brandtii | reverse complement strand
TGTACAAGTGAATGGCAACCAATGTAGACTAAGTAAGTATGCTCCCTTCTTATCTCCTTTGCAGACACCTCCTTGACAGGCCTGTAAGGATAAAGACATACAATGGTACATGGACTCTGCTAAACATTGGAGCTACAACAGAAAGTAGAACAGACACATAACCTGCACTCTTATAGCTTAGACTCTAGCAGGGAGACAAATGATAGATTCAATGTCATGATAAATCGTAGTAAGGGCCATAGTAGAGATAGTACAAGGCACCATAGGAACACATATCAGAGATGTCTAGTCACAGGCGATGTCAAGGAAGACTTCTGGAGGGAGTCATGTTCAAGGTCAGGCCTGATGTAAAAGTAGTGTTACAGAATTTACCAGGCGACCGAAAAATACA
>NW_005274400.1:0-391 GCF_000412655.1 Myotis brandtii | reverse complement strand
ACTCTCAAGATAATTGTTGCTAGCAATGAACATGTTTTTAGTCTTTGGATTTCCTTGGACATCAGGTTTAGCTATTTAACCATTTCCATCATCATCATTCCAAGTATTCGTCAGCTGAGTAAGTGTTTTGCCTTTCCAATACATAGTTATTTGCACATTTATTTGTAAAAAGGATGTCCTAAATTTTTATAATTTAATACCCTCAGCCTCTCAACCACAATTGCCTGTATACAAGTGAAAGGCAAACTCCCATTTACGGGTATGCCATATTGGAAGACAGTTGTTTGGAATTACTCTGGATAGAAGGCTCTATATTTTGAGATACTAATGTTTTGATGTTAGCTGCAATGGACTCTAACATCATAAAACCCTTTAATAAATTCAAAGAAAC
>NW_005274399.1:0-391 GCF_000412655.1 Myotis brandtii | reverse complement strand
CGGTGAGAGTGAATCGTCCTGGGAACAGGAAATAAGGAGGGCATTATCTGTAGAAAATTGAAAGACAATAGTAAAACTAAATAGAACTTGTATTCACCATGAACTGCTAATTCTAACGATGTTAATCAGTAGTGTACTAGTAAATGTTTAAGAATTGGTTCTCTGGGGAAAATAAAGGTATATATGGTTACTGATATGAAGGATATTTAGCACAATTTACACATAATGATAAAATGTGCAAATACCTTTTATTGCAAATTCATATAGTTGGTGGATTCTCATGGAATGCTTTTGTTGGTTTTTGCCCAGGGCTTGTACCTGTATCCAGCCGATGCTTGTAATTCAACCAGGCCCGATTTCACAAATGGAATTGCATCTCCATCTGCTCTTT
>NW_005274398.1:0-391 GCF_000412655.1 Myotis brandtii | reverse complement strand
TCTCTATCAGCTCTCTCAACAGCTTCTTAGGTCTCTGTATCCTTTCCACAGTGTCCCCTCTATGCCATTAGTAGGAAGCAGCCTCTGTTCTACAATATGCAGCAGATAAGTTTCTTTACCCTAAGTGAGATAGTTGCCATGAAATTTTGTCCCTTACCTGTTATTTTCTACACTTTCATGAGATTTGGAAATAGGCCCTCACTTAGTTGAAGGCACCATGTACCAGTACAGATACCAGTAGGATTTCATGCTTCATCCTTAAGCTTGTCTTATAACAATTTTCCCACCACTTGAGTGCTTCAGTGATAAGCAGCAAATGGGAATAGCAACTTCTGTCTAACTCTGTTTGGTGAGAGCAACTACACACTCTGCTTGATCAACTGCCTAGATT
>NW_005274397.1:0-391 GCF_000412655.1 Myotis brandtii | reverse complement strand
ATTACCATGTTTCTCTTTTATTAGTGTAGATTGTGGTACCTGTTTTATAAGAGGTTTCTAAGCCAAGCTAACTCTTAAACTTACCGGTCTTATTTCTTGCACTTGAGCTATCATTTGTGGTGTGTCCAGAGAATAATTCTTGGATGGCTGTGTAAACTGCCATGAAGACTACTCACTCCCATGGAAGAGAAACTTTTAATGATGATGCTGGGTTGGTGAGCTGTCTCCTGTGTTTACTTTTGAGTAAATAGGTGACAAATGTGACCTATTCATGTATTTTTGAATCCAAATGAGTCTAAAGTTTCCTTTGATAGGCATCAGAGATCCATCACTTACCTCACAACTATTCATTTTGTGAGGCTCCCAACGCTCAAGATCTTTGAGGTTAAGA
>NW_005274396.1:0-391 GCF_000412655.1 Myotis brandtii | reverse complement strand
GTTGAGTTGTATGAGTTCTTTATATATTTTGGAAATTGACTCCTTATCCGATGTATCACTGGCCAATGTGTTCTCCCAGACTCCCGTACAGTGAGTGGTGGGCTCCCTTTTCATTTTATGGGTGGTTTCTTAGTTTGATGTAGTCCCTTTTCTTTTTCTCCCCCTACCCCCTTCCTTTGGTTTCCCTTGCCCTACGACATGTATCGGAGAAAATACTGCTAAGTGAGATGCCTGAGATCTTAGGGCCTATGTTTTCCTCTAGGATTTTAATGGCTTCACGACTTACAGTTAAAGTCTCTTATCCATTTGGAGTTTATTCATGTGCATGGTGTCAATTGCTGGTCTAGTTTCTTTCTTTCTCTTTTCTTTCTTTTCTTTTCTTTTCTTTCTT
>NW_005274395.1:0-391 GCF_000412655.1 Myotis brandtii | reverse complement strand
TCTTCTGTATCTATATTTTGATCTGATCTAGGTCTCTTATAGGCAGCAAATATATGGTTCTTGTTTTCTTCTCCGTTCAGCCACCCTATGTCTTTTGATTGGAGCATTTAACTTATGTACATTTAAAGTAATTATTGGTAGGTTTGTAGTTATTGCCATTTTACTATTCATATTTTTAATCTTTTTCTTCTTCTTAAAGAAGCCCTTTAAACAGTTCATGTAATATTGGTCTGGTGGTAGCTTCACCAGGCACTTGGTGTGGTTAACATATATGCAGAACCAAAACAGCAGTAGAAAGAGCTATTCATCCATCTTTTGATTAGAGCATTTTGTCCTTAAAGTAATTATTTATAAGTATGTAGTTATTGCCATTTTATTGTTTTCTGATTGT
>NW_005274394.1:0-391 GCF_000412655.1 Myotis brandtii | reverse complement strand
TCGCGACCCACAGGTTGAGAACCGCTGAACTAGAGCACACACAGTCACACTGCTCTTCCCTGGTCCTTAGAGGACTGAGCGGCTGTTAGGAAGCATGACTGAGGCCCATGGTGGAAAACCCTTGTGTGTCTAGAGCAGTGACAAACTCCAAGATGCTACCCATCCCCAGAGACACTTGTTTGCAGGAGGCCACTTTAAAACATTCTTTCTTTACAGGTTCTTTTTAATTGTCATAAACACTGCTTTGTCCTATCACGGGTCAGACACCACGACAGCTGGTGGAACAAGAAGGGTCAGAGCAGAGATAAAGACCCAGATAAACAGTTAAGGGATTGTGATGACCACTTCATGCTACTTAACTCGCTGTGCACTGTTACTGTAAAAACAAACA
>NW_005274393.1:0-391 GCF_000412655.1 Myotis brandtii | reverse complement strand
GATGGAGGAGGAAGAGGAAGAAGAGTACAGTGATAATGACAAGTAGAAATACTCTTCAACAAAACCACCCTAAACAGTTATTTGATGGCCCTGTAGGGGCTGGAAGGAAAGTCTTGGGTAGAATCTCTTGCTACCTACACCGTTGCCAAGTAAGCTCCCTCTATACCAGCTCCAGGGCTGTGAGATTGTTTGAGTGAATAATCCCACCTTCAGGTAGGATTATTATACATTCAGAGAGCTGAATGATTACATCTAACACTGAAATGAATGGGTATTAACAGGCTCTGTCTCATGGTGTCCTACAGTTTAGGAATCACTGCTATTAAATAAGGCATGGTCTTGTTCAGAGAGAGACAAAAGATTCATATTTGGCAGAATAAAGTAAGTCACT
>NW_005274392.1:0-391 GCF_000412655.1 Myotis brandtii | reverse complement strand
TTGACACATTAGAGAGGTACATGGAAGCATGGGGTAGACCTCATCTGTTCTAGCTGCCTTGGTATCCATAGCCTGACATGTAGCTGGTGCTCAATAGATGTTGAATGATTGATACAACTATGACCCCATCAATTCAATGTATCAAAAGGATGGTTTAGCTCCAGAACTCAAGTTCACCCCAGCGTTGGGGATATGAACAAAAGGCTTTCAGATAGGCGATGTTGCCAATACCCAATTATCTGGATTAAACTTCTTTTTCCAGCTGGACCTCCACCCTTCTCTTTTAAAAATACACACTGAGACCTGGCAGATGTGGCTTAATGGTTGGAGAATTGGCCCACACACCAAAGGGTCTTGGGTTCAATTCCCAGTCAAGGCATGTACCTGGGTT
>NW_005274391.1:0-391 GCF_000412655.1 Myotis brandtii | reverse complement strand
ACCCCTGTGAAAGGGTCGTTCGACCCCCGAAGGGGACGCGACCCACAGGTTGAGAAACGCTGTCCTAGAATCAAGCATGTTTGTCTATAATCAAGTATTTTCTATAAATTTTTATATTGAAGACTCTTCAGTTCATCTATTCACCCTTCTTCACCCCCAGTTTCCACAGTCCTTCATTTATTCATTCATGCATGCATTCATTCATTCATTCATGGATGTGCTAGACCTTGTGGAGGATACAACAGACGGAATGCCATGAGAAGGTTCTCTGTGGAGAAGTTCAGAATGCTGTGAACATGCGGAGGGTGGGCGCGGCCTCTTCATATTTGTGTTGTCAAGGAAGGGTTCTCAGAGGAAAGCAATGGTCTTAAAACTGAAACTCAAAGAAGGA
>NW_005274390.1:0-391 GCF_000412655.1 Myotis brandtii | reverse complement strand
TTAGAGTGCATGGCTTTCTCTCTTTCCTATAAATGTATTTTTGCTGAACCACAGAAAGGGTTACAGACATCTTGACCCTTAGCCCAAAACCCAGGGTACACCGCAGAGGAGCAAGGACATCGTCCTGAAAACCCTTGTGTGACCACCACACCCAGGGAATTACAGATGCCGCGCTGGCACCCAGCACCCCCCTCTCCACACGCGCTTCCCCAGTGGCCCCACTAATGTCACGGGGCCGGGACACACTGCAATTCCCGCCTGAGTCTGTTTAGTCTCCTTGAATCCGAACTGCTCTCCAGCCTCGCTCTTGCTTTCCCCCCCAGGATATTGACTTTTCTTTCTTTCTATTTTGTAACTTTTTATCTTGAAAGCATTTCAGTTTGCACAGAAA
>NW_005274389.1:0-391 GCF_000412655.1 Myotis brandtii | reverse complement strand
GAGGAGAAATGGACTAGACACTGAGACGTGCTTCTCACCACTCCAACTGCTCTGAAGTTGGCAATGGAGGAACTTATATGGAACGGACCTTTACATTTTGCCTGGTAGGAGTTGGGACACATTGCTAATATACAGAATTAATCTATCCATTTTAGGGAGAAAGTCATAGATGCGGACCTTTATGCATTGGGACCCGCTGTCTGGGAAAAGGATGCCACAGTCATTTCCTGTAGTGAGTGTCTCACTTTTGCTGGGTGTTCTAGTTTTTGTCTTTAAATATCTAATAACTACAATGTGAGTGGTTCTCATAATTTCACCCTTCCTTACAGTAATGGACATACCAAGCTGCCAGCCGCTGGTTTCTGATATGTGGGGTGACTGTTTACTCATA
>NW_005274388.1:0-391 GCF_000412655.1 Myotis brandtii | reverse complement strand
AAGAAGTCGTGGGCCTATCAAATGACTGGTGAATTAAGGTATATGCCTTTTTTCAATTAAAATGTTTAAAGTTTGTTTAGATCACGTTTTATGAATCCACTCCTTCACTAACAACTGTTCCATCATGTAACATTGTTCATTTTAAACATTTTAACCTAAATTATTCTTTTCCAAATCCAAAAACTTTCTTCCCTCTGCATTTAAGAGGCTAACCAATTTTTTGCATGTGGCTGTGTGTGTACATGTGTAACAAAAGTATTTATGCCACTGTCGGAAAGGAAAAATTATCCTCAAGTTCTCTGGCTTCATTAATAAAGTAACACAAGACAGATTATCAAGAGAAAAATTAAATTTTGATAACATGCATACTGATAGATCCTCCCTTCTCCCA
>NW_005274387.1:0-391 GCF_000412655.1 Myotis brandtii | reverse complement strand
AAATAAATAAAAGAGACAGAAAGAATAAGAGGCCAGGAGAGAAAAGGGTGATTCTCACATAGAAGAGATAAACTCCTTAATTATCATCCAAGTTTAGGCCTTTCCGTCCTCTCTTCCTGGTTTAGTGACAATGGGAACAGACTGGTGGGAAAGGGTCCATTGTTACACAGAAATGCATGCACTCTTGAGATTTAGAATTGAAAAGGCATTGATCCCAGGACAGCAGAGACTGATCATAATAACTTTGTCCTGTGGCTTTATTTCCACAAATTCCCTGGACAGTGAGAGACTGCTTTCTGCATTTTAAAAAGGATACATGTGAATGTACATAACATAAATTGATGAACTAAAATTGATCCAGAGACATAGAAGCATTGAACAGACCATCCAA
>NW_005274386.1:0-391 GCF_000412655.1 Myotis brandtii | reverse complement strand
AAGATCCCCAAGGACAGGTATTTCCTTTCATCTCCAAATCCCTAGTGATTAGTTTATATACAAACCGGACCACAGGGCCTATGTTTCACTGGACAGGGGCCTGGACATAACTTCACAGTAAATTACACTCACTGTCAACCAGCCTAAGTAACTGGTACTATCACTAAACATATATATCCATTCATATAGGCCTTATTAAAGTTCAGAGCACTTTGCTATATCTCACTGACACCAACAACACATCTATTCTTACACATGAAGAGAGCACACTGGGATTACATATTCCATAAAACATTCCACAATTACCATAACTTCACTAAAATATTATGGAAAACAAATACTAACCTTTTAGAGAATTGTTTCTCAGAAACAACTGTGATTTTATTCTTGA
>NW_005274385.1:0-391 GCF_000412655.1 Myotis brandtii | reverse complement strand
CACACACACACACACAGGTCCCCAGTCCTGAGACGGTCGTGAAAGTGGAAACCACCAATTCCTTCCTCACTTGGGCTTGACCTTGTGTCTGACTCAAAATCTAAAAGTGGTCTTCACAGCCCAGTAATTATTTGGAGATCATGACAACAGTCCAGAAAACCACCCCCTCCATACTTCAGGATGGAGGGACCTATGACCTCCCCACATTTGGGGGAGCAATGAGGGTGTGTATTATTTAACCCATGTATTGGATGATGGAAACAAGGCTTAGAGGTCTCAGTGCCCAAAGACTCACATCTGAGGATTAGACCCTCAGCCTTTGAACTTGCAGTACCCAGGCTGGAGATAGATAGGTGCCAGATAGATAGATAGATAGATAGATAGATAGATA
>NW_005274384.1:0-391 GCF_000412655.1 Myotis brandtii | reverse complement strand
TGATTATATTCTGTTACATGATTGGAGATATGTTTTTGTGACTTAAGAAGCAAGGTTATAGTCACTCCAAAGATGACCCACCAAGTGTAGAAGTCCACTTTAAAATGTCTCGACAATGCACTGCAAACCCATTTATTTAATAATCCTTTATTACGTGCCTAAGAGCCCTGGGAATGGTGAGGGTGGTACATCCATATAAAATTCAGTCCCTGTCCTCAAGGAATCTAACTGTAATCACTATTTTGCTGAACACTGCCCACTTTTGTTGTTTTACTTATTTCAAAATTCAGCACCAATAGGCAGTGTTTTCTTATGTTGCCTCAACATGTCATCCTTTGGCAACATTTGGACAGCACAAGGTTTGGGGCTGGAAGAACATGCCTGTCCCCTC
>NW_005274383.1:0-391 GCF_000412655.1 Myotis brandtii | reverse complement strand
AAAAAAAAATAGTTTTGACACACTTTGAGAGCAGAAATCATTTTTTTTCTTCTCCAATAGAATGAACAGCGTACTTGGAGCCAAAATTTCTCCCTGGATAATCTCACACAGCCGCATGTTATGTTCCCTTTCAAACCTCATTACACGTGAGTATTTTTAGGTCTCTAGCTGTTTTGCTTGCCCTTTGTTTCCTGCCAAAGACTTTTCACTTTGGTATCAGTGCTGTCCCTTCTATCAACTTCATTATGACTCCTCAACACCTGAAAATTTCAGAATAACAACAGAGCATCCAAAGTTGCATGTTCTGAAAAATGTCAGAGGAAAGAAAATGTAAAAAATTCACAGAGCAGCCCAGCTGGCATGGCTCAGTGGTTGAGAGTCAGCCTATAAA
>NW_005274382.1:0-391 GCF_000412655.1 Myotis brandtii | reverse complement strand
TGTTGTAGCTTTGCAGGGAGAGAATGGTTCAGTTGGCTTGTTTTTGAAAACACCTTTTTGCCTCAAGTTAAAAAGAAAAATGTAAATTGTCTCCAGGAAATGCTATGAATCTCTCAGACAAAAATCCAGGAAGTAAATCTTTCAAAGATGAGATTAAAGAACAAAGATGAGCCCATTGGAGCATTGTTTTGTTTCTCCCTTGTTCTGCTGCATATTCTTCTGTGGCTTCCCACCCCTCCCTAATTGTTTTACAATTCTGTTTCTACTCACCTCTGAATTATTTTTTTATAGACCATCCCCAGAAGTTCAGACATCAAGATAATTGAGTGTTCCACGGGGGTACATATTGTGCATATTTTAAGCATCATTAACTTTATGTTACAAAAAAAAA
>NW_005274381.1:0-391 GCF_000412655.1 Myotis brandtii | reverse complement strand
AGTCCTTCTCCCACACTGCCCACAGACACCATCTTTCCTAGGGAGAACTACTGGCCCCACCTTCCCAACTCCCTGTGGCCCTGCCCTGCCAAGCTCACTCCCTGCCAAGGAATCAGCTAGTTGTGGGCAGCCTGGGCCCACTGCAGTCTTCCTTGGAAGGCTCCTGAGGAGGTCTGGGAAGACTCAGGTCAGACACACATAGAGAAAGACTGAGACCTGTGACTCTGGGGCCATTTCTCCCCTCCCCCAGCTTGAACACTGCCACACCCCCCATGGGAGATCTACTAGTCCCAATCTCCCACCTCCCTGTGGCCCCACCCTGCCAAGCTCCTGCACTGCTGAGGAATTAGCTAGCTGCAGGTAGCCTGGGCCCGCTGCAGTCTTTCAGGGG
>NW_005274380.1:0-391 GCF_000412655.1 Myotis brandtii | reverse complement strand
CTCATGTTTCTGCTCACCCTCTTGCACTCCTGTCATTTGCCAAGAGGACACACCAGGAATAGCCACTGGCCCTAAAACAATGAGAAGACCCATGGAAGAGATCTGGATTCAAACTCCAGTCTGGAGCCAAGCTAAGCAGGGCTCCAGGCAACTGTAGACCCGAGAGTGAGAAAAGAACAAATACTTGTTGTTGTAAGCCACTGAGTTGTGGAGTGCTTTCTTCCAAGGCATTATTGGAACATTAGCAGATGTATATACCAGACCATAACTTCTCTGTCTTCCAATTCAAGGTTCTTTTAAATATATATATATTCATTTTTATGGATTCAGCTTAATTATATATGTTTTCTAAAGAGGTATAAACTCCCTCAGAAAAATTTGATTTTGTTTA
>NW_005274379.1:0-391 GCF_000412655.1 Myotis brandtii | reverse complement strand
GGCTGGGCCTCAGAAGAGTTTTATTAGAGCGTGCTATCATAGCATTTCTCTGAGAAACACATTTTGATTCACGGTAATATGAAATTATGCAGTAGCAGGCCATATATATAACATTGCTGTCTAAGGACAAAATTTTTTTTGAAATGACATTGCATGCCTTTTAAATAAAGAGCAGTCTTTAAGAAGTAAATTTGAAGCTTAAACTTTGAAGAATCCTTAGATTTAATTTTAAAACAATGGTTAGCTCTTTAATCCTTCTGAAATTTAATGTGCATTGTATGAGGGATGGAATTTAGTTTTTTCTCAGATGAAAAGTTAATTGTCCCCAAACTACTGAAGAACTCATTATTTATACCATTTAAATAAATTTTATTGTATATAGTAAAAAAAA
>NW_005274378.1:0-391 GCF_000412655.1 Myotis brandtii | reverse complement strand
CAGACCACTAACACACCAGTCACAGTACTGTGAGCAAGGCCTGTGTATTGTGTTGGCGTTAAGCTCATGGTGCTACAGGTGCCCACAGGAAGGGCATCTCATAGGCTTTCAGGAGGTGGATCCTGAAGGTGAGGTGGGACTGAACTGGCAGAAGGAGTAGAGACAGATGAGCAGTTGGGGTAAAGGCCCAGGGGCCGTATAACTTAAAATGGTACAAACTGCAAATTCAGTAAAATACGTTTTGTTCAAGAATCCAAAACAACCCATCCAAATAATGCACTTGTTCCAAGCAGTTTATACATGATCAGCTGCTTAAAAGTCATGCCTTTTGGCCTAGCTGGTTTGGCTCAGTGAGTAGAGCATTGGCTCATGGACTGAAGGGTTCCGGGTT
>NW_005274377.1:0-391 GCF_000412655.1 Myotis brandtii | reverse complement strand
GCAGAATTTTAGTAGTTTGTGTGCCATGAGATGAGAAAGGTTGACAAAAGAAATTATATTTGAGGCAGTGAGTTTATCAAACTGTTCCTAGTAATTTAAACTCTTTATCATAGGAAATAAGATATTTAAAAACAAAATTCAACTGATTAAATTTGGATATCTAATTGGCTTTATTAAGGGATTCATGAATCGGGAAGCATCCTATCTGGCAACTAGGAGGCATCTGTGAGGATCTACAAAATGGAAGGTTTTTAATAGGAAGAAGGATAGGGCAAGGAGCTATTAACAAAAGAAAGGAAAAGGTTGTTATAAGCCAAGAATTTTCTTTATCATGCAGATTACCTTACTAGTATTGATCAGGAAATTCCAGACTGATTGGTTTAAAATTCCA
>NW_005274376.1:0-391 GCF_000412655.1 Myotis brandtii | reverse complement strand
AAAACAAAACAAAACAAAACAAAACAGCCCCTTGTGACCAGGTTGAGAAAACAGCCAGGTCACAGGACCTATTCCCAAGGCCCTGGAGCAGTCAGCAGGGAGTGTGCTGGCAGCCTGGGAGGGAGCGCGGTGACATTGAAAGGCCAGCGTGGGGGTGGGGAAGGGCCCTGTGCTCTCCACCCAGCTGAGTGCTGAGCTGTCCCAGGCGGGGTCTGGGTGCACCTGGCCCAGGTGGAAAGTTGCCTTGAGGCAGCAGCACCTCCGCCCACCACAAAGGCCTCCGTACCCAAGAAGCTCCAAGCCCTCAGCCCCTCCCAGCCCCCCAGAGCCTCAAATCTGGGATCCATATTCAGAGTCCACATATGTAGTATGGACAAAACACATGTGCTTT
>NW_005274375.1:0-391 GCF_000412655.1 Myotis brandtii | reverse complement strand
CTGTTTAAAAAGTTTGAGGACCCCTGATCTAGAGGAACATTCACTGGGTTATCTGTAGTTATCTCTGGTGAAATTTCAGGTGCTCCTGACTCACACGTATTATTTTTAATAACCACGAAATAAATCTATTCTCTTAGAAAAGAAAAGCAAGAAGTCATCCAGGACTATAGATTAGAAATAAAGGTCACATTTTTTTCCTTAGCATTATTTTTATAACTACACATCACAGAGCCTGGGAGAGGCTTTGAACTTAGACCTTAAAATCTCGCCTGCTGATTTATTCCAATACAAACGCTCAGACAATGGGGATGAGGAGAGGAATTGGGTTGCTCTGGTCAGGGATGAGGGGGTGAGGATGTATAGCCGAGTTTGGAATAAGAAAATCCAAGGG
>NW_005274374.1:0-391 GCF_000412655.1 Myotis brandtii | reverse complement strand
GTTCACTCAAGTCATATTTCGTGAGATGGAATGAATTGTATGCTGTACAATTATAAGCAGATCTGGGGATTTACAAAAGTATCAGGATGCCATCCCTTTCAGTGTGGGCATACAAAGTCTAATGCATTGAACTTTTATGTGTGTGACTCTAATCTCTGCCGGGACTGACCGGGGGCCCATGATGGGAGGCTGTGTGGCATGGGGCAGTGCTAAGGGTCATGTGCCTGGCCCCCTTGGTCTATTCTCCCAGGCCCTGCCTCCAGGTGGGGATCAAGGCCTCCACTGGATGCCATCCCTGACTCCCCTGGCACAGCCCTCTCCTGTGGACACTGGTTATTGTGCCTTCACTGGTCATGGTGACTTCCTTGGTCACCCCTAGAGACTAGAGACT
>NW_005274373.1:0-391 GCF_000412655.1 Myotis brandtii | reverse complement strand
AAAAACAAAAAATGCTTTTAATTACTGTAAATATGCCATACATTAAAGGAAATTACCACTTCCCAAAATCCATAAGCAAGGGAATTGCTGCCTATGACAATTTGATGAAAATTAAATGTGATCTGCATAGTGTTTGTGTGGTTATTGTGAATTACAGATATGGAAATGTTTCAATTGGTTTTCTTAGGCATTATTATAATGGGCTATAAGCTTAATCTCTATAGGAGTTTAAAGAATGCATTAAGAACAAAGACCACTGATCAGTTGACAAAAAAGAGAGTTATAAAGAACCAGCTAAAAAGTATATTTATTTCTTTGCAAAAATCTCATAAGTGTGAGTAACTGAGGAACGCATTACACTGAATCCCAACTTTAGGCTGACTTTGGGTGA